>NW_007578870.1:173133-187502 GCF_000690725.1 Stegastes partitus
TTAGCTTCTGTTCTGGGGTTGATTCACACATTTCAACCAGAACACTTCATCTCTGGGACACAGAACCGTCTCCTTCCTGAGCCTATGATGGCTGGACATTCCCATGGTGGTCATACTTGATAGAACTGTCTGAACAGATGAACGTGGAACCTTCAGGCATCTGGAGACTGTACCCAAGGATGAACCAGACTGGTGGAGGTCCACAGTTCTCTTCCTGGTATCTTGGCTGGCTTCTTTAGATTTTCCAGTGGTCAGAAAAGGAAGCAGCGTGTTTGAGGTGTGCCTTAAAATACATCCACAGGTGTGCCTCCAATTAACTCAGCTGTTGTCAGTTAACCAATCAGAAGCTTCCAAAGCCATGACATCATCATCTGGGCTTTCCCAAATAGTTTGAAGGATCTTAGTGGATGTAAACTTCTGACTTTGAAGAAAGTAATAAAACTTTCTCTCTCTCATTATTCTGGCATTTAGCAAATATAAATAATGTTGGTAATCCTGACTGACCTGAAACAGGAAGAGTTTCGTCTGATTAGATGTCAGTGATTTTTTATACAGTGAACGTAAACTTCTGGTTTCAACCGTATGTCTTTATTTGTACACCAGCGTGTTTCCGATTGAGCCTCCATCCACCGTGGATCTGCTGCCCACATGTAGACTAAACTACATCTCAAATAAAGCAGCATAATGATTGTCAGGCAGCTTCTCGTTTGGATTTTCTAACCTGCCCCTTTGGATTAGCTGCTGAAAAACATCATTAGAAATTACAACATCACTCTGTGTTTTTGTCTGTTCAGCTAAGTCACGTATGCGATTTTTTATTTTTTTTTAAATGACACGTTAAAGCCACTATCAGGCCTCCAGAGACACGCTTTAATCTCCCGACTTAACATATAATATAAATAGTGCCACAATATACAGTTATTTAGTTCAAAGTGTAACGGCTGCACAAAGCTGCCGTTTTGCTTTGATCATTATAAATGGAATGAGGAATAACAGCTCTGACGGCGCCGAGGATTATGAAACGTGTTGAAATGTGTGAGCGGGGCTCTCAGGCGCTCCGTTATTAAGTTGACTAAACTGCACCGGGCTTCATGACACTTAGCAGACATCATCAGTTCTGTCAAAAGAAAAATGCAACTTCCTTTTTTATTAACAGCAAGTTTCTCCGAGCTTCTTTAGTGACCACCAAGTCGATTTCTCATCCCCGTGTTCCATGCAAATTTAATTCACTTGCAATTAACAAAGCTCTCATTTGAGGAGAGTTTTTAATGGGCTAATTTATTGGGTCTAATTGGAAACATTTTGCTGGTCTTGGCAGTTTCTCCGTCTTACTGTACTCACCTTTGTTTGACTTCCGTAAAAAAAATAAAATAAAAAAAACCTCAGCTCTGGTTGGTTCACTCCCACATTCATTCCAGACTAATTGATTTGTCACTCGTAGCAATGTGCACAGTGATGTCTTATTCTTTTGAGGGACTAATTAAGGCGGGACCACATTCAGGAGCCTTTATTACACTGATGGCGGTTTAATGTCATTGACCTATTTTGCATGTTAGCGTGAGAGCTAAGCAGGAAGAGACGTGATATATCGGGAGGAAAGCTGCAAAGCAAAGACAAAAAAGAGGACAAACGAGGGATGAAATGAGGGAGAGAGCGACGGGCGAACGTGGAGGATTTATCACGCGGTTATCAGCTGGCACTTTGTCTCTTTTTATGTAGTGTCAGCAGCAGCCGTGAGCAGTCGTTGCGCGCCGCGTGATTTATGGGCCGGGGCGACGCTCAGGCCGGCTCCAGAACTGGGTCAATAGAGTAACAACATGTGCGAGTTCAGAAAGTTCCGAGGCCAACGGTGAAGGGAATTTGAAAGTCGATTAATTCAGCCGTTTGATGAGCACCAGTGTTTTCACTTTCCAGATGTGCTCCGAGGTGGCATCCTTCCTTTGCCCTCCCCGCCAACAGGTGGGCAGGGTAATTTCATAAAGGGAGCACAAATGGAAGAAAAAAACAGATCACATGCGCGGTGATAATGAGTCACAGGTGGCGGCTGATGCACTATCGTCTCTGGCATTTTAAACGAGAGAGTTCGCAAAGCATTCTGACAAATGAGCGAGCGGCGCCAAACGTGCCGGGTGCCTCGCCGTGTGCATCTGATTCACTGTTTTCCCTAAAAAAAGCTCACACTTTAGTCAATATGGATCAGATGCTACGTCGTGGAGAGTTCCGGAAACACGACGGCTTGCTTGCTTGATTTTGAAAAGCGACGTGGTTTCATCAGGAGGAAATACTTACTGTTAGTCGCAAAAGGCTACGGCGTCTTCGAAATCTTTGCGCCATCTGTTTCCCATCTGTCCTCGAGCCTTAAAATTAATTTGTCTGACGAGGTTTTTGCTGCACATGATGACTTTATTAATGCTGAGGCTCTGCAGCATCACTGGTAGGGATGTGAATGGGAGATAAGTTGTAAGTGACGATGCAGCTCTTCTCTCCTCAGAGCAAAATCAAACCTTAGTGTGTGATGACGCTGTATATGCTGGACTTGTTTTGTGCGCGGGCTGCAGGGTGGCGCAGTTGGTAGCACTGTTGCCTCGCAGCAAGAAGGTCGCCAGTTCGTGTCCCGGTGGGGGCACTGGGATCTTTCTACATGGAGTTTGTATGTTCTCCCCGTGCAGCGTGGGTTCTCTCCGGGTTCTCCGGCTTCCTCCCACACAGTCCAGAAACATGTTGAGGTTAATTGGTGATTCTAAATTGTCCGTAGGTGTGAATGTGAGTGTGCTTGGTTGTCTGTCTCTAAGTGTAGCCCTGTGATAGACTGGTGACCTGTCCAGGCCTTCACCCTGAGTCAGCTGGGATAGGCTCCAGCCCCCCCATGACCCTAATGAGGATTAAGCGGTGTATAGATAATGGATGGATGGATGTTTTGTGCGCTGCAATGCCACCATGTCCCACCAGTGTGTGTCTATATGTGCGTGCCAGGTGGAACCAGTTGGACCTGGCCATCGTGCTCCTGTCGGTGATGGGCATCACTCTGGAGGAGATCGAGATCAGCGCCGCTCTGCCCATCAACCCCACCATCATCCGGATCATGCGAGTGCTGCGGATAGCTCGAGGTACACATGTGAGAAACACACACGTCCTGCAAAACTCAGCGCCGCGGGAAATGCCGATTTGCCCTTTGTGGCGTGTTAAAGCTGTAAACTTTTACATGTCGTGCTTTGTGTGCACACACGCATACATCTCTGTGTGTGTGTGTGTGTGAGTGTTACACCAACTCTGAGCTGACCTTTCCACAGTTTAATGTTCCCTGTTTAGAGTGTAATTGAACCTGAGGGATCTGCCCCCCGCCCTAAATCTCCCCACTTACAGTCTCTCCCTTTCGTCCACACACACACACACACAGTGCTGAAGCTGCTGAAGATGGCAACGGGGATGAGAGCCCTGCTGGATACGGTCGTCCAAGCCCTGCCTCAGGTACGGCAAACACACACTTCCTGTTTGATCCTCCCACACACACACACACACATCACACTCCCCCAGAGGAAGCTGGCCAGTTTCAGACAGGGTGGCACGAGCCCCTGTTGTCTCTCTGCGTCGGCCTGTAGGCAGCTCTAACGGATGACTCATTCACGCCGCGGACTGGGACACACATATGCGCCTGCTTTGTCTTGTTGCGGCGCCGTGGAGAGCGCAGACACTCCCACTGAGACCCCAGCGTGCTGGAAACAGTACTTAAACCAGTGTGCAGTTCATTTAGTGGTGAAGTGTCCGGGCAGTTTCTAGGCCGTCTCGTTTAAAGAGTGCTGAAACTTGCTTGCTGTTGGGAAGTTTGCTTTGTAGTGTAATCTTATAAATCAGATGTAAAGCGGGGGGAAAAATCCATCAAATGCATGTGTCATCTTTGTATTTGAATGCCGATATGTGCAGTTAATGCTCAGAACTAAAGCTGCAAATGAGAAACAATTAGTACAAAGTGCAAGATGCAGACTGTGGCTAACACAGTGCACCATGTTGTACAGATTTAGTGTCATTCAGGCCACAAGCAGCCAATGCTTCTCTGACTTGTGTGATCTTCTGGAAAAAATGCTGTTTGCAAACTATTTAAGTCTTTATTAACAAAGCGTGTGTGGAGCTCTGTTGTCTGACTGGACCACAAGTCTCCTGGAGCTGCATAATATTTAACTGTTTCAACAATTTAAGAAAATCTAGGTGTGTGATGGTGTCACATGCTTCTTGTCAAACCATCTTTACCTCGACTATATTTGGTATTGTGTCTTTCACAACATGACAAGTTTTCCCATCAGTGATTTTTCTCTCACAGCGTAACACCAGCAAAGACATTTCATATTCTGTTTTGCTTTGGATGGAATCCAGATCTGGTTTTGTCCAAACAAAGCAGTCGTGTTGCTTTGTGTAGCTGCACCAATTTAGGTTAAAATCTCTTGTGCCAGATGTTGCTCAGAAAAAACAAAAAGACATAACGTAGGAAATGCTTCAAAAAGTAGAAAAAGGACATGTTTCTGGTCAACACCTTCCTCTTTGTAGGCAAATTATTCCCGTACAATCAATGCTGCATTTCTTTTTGCAGCCACATGTTCATTTTCAGTGTCGCTCTTCTTCACTTTGCTGTGCACATCTGGAGCATCCACAGCAACAAACAAAAGCAAAGGCTCAGTTTATCTGAGAACCCTTAAAGCAGTAAATTCTGTTTAATCAGACAAACGTCTCTTGTAGATTTGCCGAGAAAAATGAGACCCATCTGATTTTTTTTGCAAAAACATTGAGTTTGAAAAAATGAAAATGCTGCATCGGGGTGTTTATTTATGAATGACCTTCATCAGCACAAAGCTCTGATCACTGGATGCTGAAGTGTTTCTCAGAGCATCAGTTGACATTCTCATTACACGTGAACCGTTTTTTTGGAATTTAACACTAATTAACACTTTAAAAAACTCACCTACACATCATGTCTTGTTTTTTATTCTACATGCATCGCACATCGTGGATTCAGTCCATATAAAAGCACAGCTAAGCTAACGTCTGTTTACCTTGTGAGGCAGCTGGATTCACCTGAGAATTCATCCTGCATGCTTCAGTCTATCCAAAGCCGGTCCTGTGAGGAACCTCGGCAGCTACAGGCGTATTTTAAGTGTGAGATAGATGGAGGTAAACAGATGGTTCATCCACTCATCTGCCAAGTATTTTTTTGAGCGCGCCTGCCCTCTTTAAAACAGTTTCCAAGGACAACTTCTGAAATAGTTCCGTGTGCCGAAACCACTTGGCGCATCAGGTGAAACATCTGCTGCTTGAACATCTCATTTAAGAAAAGCGAACGTCTCCGGGCGCAAAAGCATGCACGCCGGTTCTGATCCGCCGGCCGCCAAAAGTGAGATGAAGCAAACGTAGGAAGAAACGGGTGGCGAACGGAGGGCAGGCAGAGGTGAGAGACAACGGATTCCTTGTCTTTCTCTTCTATTGATCCCCCTCTCATTAACACGGAGCCCTTTGCTCTGTCCCAAGGGCAACAGGGGAGGTAATTAAAACTCGGGCTAATTAAACAGATCCGGGGAGGTCTCTCCCACTTTTATGGGTGTGTGTGTGTGTCTCTGTGCGTATTGAAAGCATTACACCTGGTGAGAGATTTAACCTCAGGTGATATTACGCTATATTTCACAGTGAAAATGAAATGGCAGCCTGCCAACGTTATTTCATTACATCACATGGGATATTGAGGACAGTATTGGCATTTGAACAAAGGCTTCGGGACGGAGCCGAACAAAAGAACAAAGGCAAATACTTGATATTGCTATAAGAGGGCAAAGGACTATGGGTAATGCTGCCGTGGCGTGGTGGGACAGATGTCTGGCAGAATAACAATTTGTGAGATAAAACATCAATTCACAAGTTGTGCAGTGGGTTAGTTTGGTTAAAAGTTCATGACAGGACATGAGGATGTAATGAGGGAGCCGCATACTTACATTAAACGGATGAGTAGGTTTTATAGCTCACTGACATACACAGAAATGCATTTTTACTGCTTGTTTTTGCAAAGACGCCATAAAATAAAGTCATTTACCCACAAGCGTTCTCCGCAATTTCTTTCCGTCCAAATGATGCAAAATGGCTGCAACCAGCGCTAACAGCCTATATCATGTTTGCAGTAAAGTCGCGCCAGTTGTTTTATGTCTGCTCTGGGAACAGCAGCGAAACCTCCAGAGTTTTGCTTTGGCAAATGTAGGCACCGCATACGTAGGAAGCTTCTTTTTTTCCCCTTGGGGAGGCATTAGAGCCTGTGAAATGGAGCGGTTTGTATTTAGCTTTAAAAATGATGTTGGTTTCCGCCCATGTTCTCAAATTATACGATCAAAAAAAAAATCTTGCAGAGAAATATCACATCTCAGGCTTTTCTTCTGGGGGTGAGTTATCAGAGTAAAGATCTGCATACAATTCACGATTAAACCCGAACAACAGCAGCACTGTTAAAGCTAATTGTTCCTAAAAGTGCCTTCATGCTTTTCCTGGAACCTCCAACGACATGTTTGATGCAAAACGCAAACCAGTCACATGTTCAACTACTACAGTGCATTACCTCCAGACTGTGTTGCATGTAAAATGACATATTTGTCCACGTGAAAAGTACTTTTTAAATAAATAGCTGCATGCCCATATTCAGTGTTTGCCTGCTTATCATCAGACACTAACCAGGTAAATCACACCAGGCCATTTCTGTCCTTTAATAATGAGATTTACAAATGAGCTATTCTCGTTGAGCTCCTGCCAATTCTCACAAATTAATAATTACTTTAGAGAATTTTGTTTAAAAAAAGCTGCAGAAACAAGAATATTTAAACTGTCAGTGTGAGAGAAACGGCTTTAATAAATACAGCTCGACAGTGGGGTTTTTTTTTTCCTCTTGCTGGAAACGTCCTTGTCTAAAAAATTCAGTTTCCATTTAATACCGCTGAATCACAATTGTCTGACTGCGAGCTTTCCCTCGAAACCCGGCATTATTATCAAAACTCTGCTTCTTCGCTATTATTTCTCTGCTTCAAACGCGGCTCGCGAACCTTTTGCCACCAGCATCATTTCATCTATAAACTTCATTTGCATGGCGGGTAATGTGTGATTTCTTTGGAACTGGTTCTGTCGTTGCCGTATTGTTGATTCTTAGGCTGAAGTAAAAAAAGCAAATCTTGAGTATGTTCTTCTTATAAAGAAGTGGACTCCTTGGACTTCCACTTTGAACAAATAGATTATAGGTGTAGCAACCGGCGCTGGTGCTCAGAGCGTGTTCTGGTTCTCAGCGGAGCGGCACCGCTGTTAAAGACAGTGAATAGGAAAATGGCTTTTGTCGCCCTGTAATAGGATTAGATGTTGCTCTGAGTGTTTACTGTGCAACATCATCATCACCATTAAGCTGTGGTGTTCTGTGGTGGAACCGAGCCAAGTCCCCAAACCTCCTCCCCCCCAAAAAATCACAAAAGCGTTCGGGGTTCAGCTGTACCACGTCCTCGGAGGAGATTGTTTCCGGGGTTTACAGAATGAGAGCAGCGTGATAAAAAAAAGAAAAAAAGAAAGACTCGGTTGGAGACGTGAGGTGATTTACATGCGTACCCATCGCTCATGTTGTGCAGATTTCTTTCTACGGCAATATTTAATCAAGAAGAATGGGTTTCTGCCAAAGAAAGAAAGACGTTTTAATTCTGAAAATGTTGAATTGATCCTGCGTGTGACCCGTTTAAAGATTGAATTATTAGTTTGGCTTTTTGGAAGAAATAAAAATAGGAAAAAAGACTCTTTAATGTCAAAGTGAAAACAGATTTGTAATTAATTAAAAAAATAAAAAAGATATTATTTAAACTGACCATAATCTGTTGCTGCTTCTTACAGGCACTGTAACGATGATCAGAAAGGTTTCTGTTGCTTCAGGACTTTAACACGAGTGCATGTGTGTGTTTGTTGCAGGTGGGTAACCTGGGCCTGCTCTTCATGCTACTGTTTTTCATCTACGCCGCCTTAGGAGTAGAGCTTTTTGGAGAACTTGGTGAGTTCATATGACTTCCAGTTACAATGCTACAACGGTTGTGTTACAAAACCTCTTCTGGGCAAATAAACTCATTGTTGTTGGTCTCCTAAAGACTCAAGGGCAGATGGGACGTCATACTGGTTGCCTATTGAGCTCCTGATATTTAATGCTGAACTACTTCCTGCAACATTGGAAGAGTTGCACTTGCAAGAGTTGCATGCTAATCTTTTTTATTTTATTTTATTTTTTTCTGACATGAAACAACGTCTTGCCTTTGCATTCCACCTGTCAAGCAAAAATCAAGCGACAACAAGATTTAAAGCAACCAAAGAATGTTTTAAAAACATGAGATTTGAAGAAGCATAAGTATGTGTTAAAAATGTTTTAGAGAAGGAATTATTCCAATATCCTGTCAGGGACAAACCAGCACATGTCAACGTCTGTCCCAGTTGGTAAATGAATGGTGGCTTCAAGTTGCTCTCATGGTGAACTCAGCTTGGGCGCATGAAAGCATTAAGACTTGTATTAACTATGTTTATGGAGGGGAGGGGATAAAAATCCTTATTTTCTCCTCATCTTTTATTGCAAGTTCTTTCTCCTACAGTCAGGCAGCCATTAGGGAATCAACCCACTCTCCAGTATTCTGGTACATAAGTACTGTCCCTAAAATATCCACATTGAAGTTAGAAGACATATCTTCCAAACTGTCACATTCCCCTTGTGTGCTGCAGCTGCATCCATTGGCAACGCTGCTTGTGATCGGTGCCTGGCAGGAGAAAGGGATTAGCGGCGAATGCAAGTGTCGCATTCTTGAGGCCATTCGAAAGATTATCTCGGGATATAAGCTCAAAAACAAACGGGGTGTTTGCTCACATTGCTATTGATTTGTTAACAGACTGTGTCTACACTGGGTTGGCTTGTTCAGACGAGGCAGCTTAGTGACAGAAATGGTGAATGCTTGCTCTAGTTTTTTTTTTTTTTTTTTTGGAAACAATGTCATGTAAAGTGGTGATTGTTAAAATTGGCAAATCTCCTCTTTTCTCTTCCTGTTCCCTTTTCCTCCCGTCACCACCTTCTCGTTTGTGACCCTCATCTCGCCTCCTCTCCCTCCGTCCGCCCACCTCCTCGCCGTTAAACCTCAGTATGTAATGAAGACTACCCGTGTGAGGGTATGAGTCGTCACGCAACCTTTGAGAACTTTGGCATGGCCTTCCTTACCTTGTTCCAAGTCTCCACGGGCGACAACTGGAATGGCATCATGAAGGTACGAACTTATATTCACCCGGATACTCGTTGCTTGTTTGGAAGCTGTGGAGGGTGCCTCAAAAAGTTCTCCCATTTTGGGGCACATCTGCATACTATAAAGTCTTAAACACAAAAACCCAACATTGTGCTGTGTAGATGGACACGTTGTCCTGGAGCTTTCCTCCTTTTTCTCTTTGATTGCTTCAAACATTTGAGCTTTTGTGACAGAAGGCTTTATAGTAAACTCTAAACTGGGAGCTGAGCCCCTTGTTTCTGGGTGAGGATACTCGTAAAACACATCTACACAGACTTAATGTGATGTTTACTTTATTGTACACGAGGTCATAGACAAAATTCCAACAAGTTTATTCTGTAAATAAAAAGAAAAACTGAGGCCAAGGTTTTCTCCCGGAATCCGGTGGTTTTCCTTCGTCTGGGTTCAGGGGGAGTTGCGGCCCCACGGGAAGGAGTTTAAGCGTCTCGGGATCTTGCTCACAAGCGAAGGGAAAATGGAGCGTGAGATGGACAGACGGATCGGTGCAGCATCAGCAGTAATGAGGACGTCGTACCGGACTCTTGCGGGGAGGACGGAGCTGAGCCCGAAGCCAAAGCTCTCGATTTGCCGCTCAATCTGTGCTCCAATCCTCACTTCTGGTCGTGAGCTCTGGGTAGCGAGCAGACGCAGGAGATCATTGATACAAGTGGCCAAAAATGAGTTTCCTCTGGAGGGCGGCTGGGCTTAAAGATGAGGAGCTTGGACATCCGGAGGGAGTCGAGTCGCTCCTCCTTCACGTTGAAATATGCCAGGTAGAGGTGGATCGGTCATCTGATCGCAGTGCCTCCTGGGCGACTTCCTCTGGAGACTTTCCGGGCAGGTCCAATTAGGAGCAGACCCTGGAGAACCCCCGGAACTTGCTGGAGGGATTACATACATCATCAGACCTGGAAACACCGTCCACATCCAGCAGGAGGAAGTGAAAGCTCCAGAGAGTCACATCTGGACTGTTTCTTTACCCTCGGATAAGTGGAAGAAAACGGATGAAAGAAAAAGTTCTCTCATCCGTCTCGTCGTCTCCCCACCGATGGACAAGAAATGTGCTCCATCAAACGTTTCCTCGTGGATGTGTGCCTCATTTCACACGCAAAATAAAAAATCACCAGCAGCTATCGCACACCTAGGCTGCGGAGGGAATAGAGATTATTCTAGAGCGCGCTGGCCGTGGACCATTAAACACACACTGGATGCCGGCAGCGGGTCATGAAGCAGGCCTACGGGCCACTGATGCCACCCCGAAGAGTAAATCTCTGCCGTTTTTATCCATCAACTCACTACCTGAGCTGTGAGAGAGGCGGACCTGCTTTGGTTCAGTGAGACGAGTAGTAATTAGGCATGCGGTGACAAAGAGGGAAATAACGAGGGGAAAGGAAGCACCAGCCGGCTGTAAGAGGAGGGAAGATGAGAGGAAGGGAAAAGGGGTTAAAAGAGCTGACCAGTTATTACGCTATCTCCCCTCCAGAGGGAAAATTACAGCTTTAATGAAAAACAGGGAGGGAGAGCAGCCCGAGAAAGAGAGAGTGTGTGTTTAAAAAAAAAAAGAAGATTCGGACGAGCAGAAATATGCAAAGATATGAGAAGGATCTGGGAGGGGATGGAGGCAGGGAAGGGACAAGTTTTGTGAAGGAGCACAGTGTGTAAATGTCAAGCCAAATTAGACAGAAAAGACCAGCTTCAGCTCAGAGGGCTAAAATTGTTATGTGTGGTCACAGCCGGGGTGAGATATGTGTACTTCCTCCAGAAAACACTTGTCACTTTGGTTCTGCTCTGCCTGAACTCCACTGTGCGCATGTTAACCAGAGTGGAAAACCACCAGAATAATTTTCCAGGAAAAAAAAAGAGAGAGAGAGAAAAAAAAATCTCCTGTTGTTTTGCATAGAAGCAAAACCATCGAGTGTGCGACGATTATGCAAGTTGTCGTGAAGGCAAAGAGCCTTGTTGACATGAATTTGAATTTGATGAAGTTGTTGCAAAAGTTCATCCTGTACCTTCACAGAGCTTTATCTTTCACCTGTTGAGTCGTTTCCTTCCAACCTTGTCCCTGACTTCTTTCCCCCGTCTCCCGCCTCACCAGGACACATTGCGGGAATGCCCACCAGACCTGAACCAGAACACTGACGTGGACTATGCCTGCAATCCGAGCCTTCAGTTTATCTCGCCCATGTACTTTGTCTCCTTCGTGCTCACCGCCCAGTTCGTGCTCATCAACGTGGTGGTGGCCGTGCTGATGAAGCACCTGGACGACTCCAACAAGGAGGCCCAAGAGGAGGCGGAGATGGATGCAGAAATTGAGCTGGAGCTGGCCCAGGGCACCCTCTGTTGCATGGGCGCCCCCGGTTGTGGGGGTGGGGGGGCGGATAAAGGACTGGTCGCCGCCGGGTCGGGGCCTGGAAGCGCGGCGGGGGGGAAGGAGAGAGGAGGAGGAGGAGGCGTCCGAGGAGAGAGGGGAGAGGGGGCGAGGAGGATGCGACACGGCGTCACGGCGGCGCACCAGGGACCGTACGGCTCCAGAGAGTCCAGCCGGAGCATGTACTCACCAGCACAAGTGAGTGTTCGAGAAAGAGAGCGACTTTTGTGTCTGCTGGTGCGAAAGTTGTGCTGCTGGTGTGTGTGCGGGTGCATCTTTGTGTCTGCAAGTAGGGATGTCTCGACCCGCAGGATCAGGCCGCTCAAGGCCTGTGTCTTTAAAAACTATGGTTGCCCGTATGAAAGCTGCAGCTCCATTAAAGCTGTGCAGCAATAGGAGTGAGAGGTCAGCAGAAAAATGAAGGAATTCAAGATGTTGTAGGCCCAAAGCATAAAAAAAAACAAACCATGCATCTATTTTACAGTAGCTGCAGCTGTGTGACGCCTCTGAAGTGATGCAGCCGGTTGGAATTTGCACTTATATTTTTATGCGTCCGAAGGGAATAAAGAGAAGTGTCCAATCCTGACGCATCTCTTCCTTATGGTAGGAAGCTGCAGAAACAGTGCTGCAGGCAAAGTGGTTGACTCCACTGTCAGACACATCTAAAGTACTGTATGTGATTTGCTATTATAGCTACACTAAGCTGCTTTCATCTTTTTTTGAGCTTTGAGCCGAGAATGCGGAGAAATGTGAAGTGAATCTGAATGTCGGATTGGACGCAGTGACAGCGTTTATTGGACAGTAAACGATTTGGATTGGTGTCGAGGGCAAAAAAAAAGAACCCATAATGGAGACATCTCTACTTGTAATTATTCTTTCTGTCTCTGTGGCTGCCTGTCAGTTTGCTTCTCTTTACACACTATCAATGCATTAGTTCATGCAGAGAAAATTACATATTCGATGCACGAGCTGGAAGAATACAAAGGAGGTAAACAATATGTCAGTAATTTCTGTGCAGTGTTTGAATGGTGCTGATGTCAGAGAGAGTAGAGAATCATTGCCTCGTTTCTTTTTTTTTTTTATTATTATTATTCCTTTATTGTGAAATTTACTGACAGCCACATTGCTGGAGTACACTCAGTCGCTCGGCGTCTTTGTGTAATTTGTTTGAACTTTTGTTCCTTTTTCTTTGAGAGATTTTCGCGAGAAGGAGAGGAGGGCAAGGAGGGTTAAACATTTACACAAAGAGCGGGGAGGAAAAGAAGAAGACACTGAGCAGAGCCTCAGCTATTGTGTTAAGAAACCAATCAATAGGAACGTTCGGCAAGAATTAAAGGCGTTCCTTCTCCAAAATTAAACCAAACAGCTAAAGCGATACCATGCAGATGAAAGTCGACGCCACATGGCTGCAGCTCGACTTCTTAAAAGTTCTTCTCCCTCGACTGCAGCCATAGCAACCCGTGCTGTCAGCAAGGAGACGCCGTCTAACTGTATGTAAGCGTTATTAACCTTTGGATAATCGCTCGAGACTAGTTGCAGCTTTTTGAAATTTAACCGCCCACGTCTGCGCGCGAGAGAGAGAGAGTAGAGGGTCTCCTATTGGCGCTCGCCGTCAGCGGAGACACGCGTTTCCATTATGAGATCGCTAATGATAGTCCACATAAAAGATGACTCACCGGCTGCCACGAAGAGCTTCACCTTTGTGGAGCTAAACTTGGCTGCGCTGGAGCCATTTTTAGTCCGGTGTTGGCTGACAAAGGAACTTAATGCAGACCAGGGAGAACACACTGGCAGCAGCATCCCTCCCTCTCTCTGCTAGTGCTGCTGCTTCTTCGTCTCACAAGTGATGCAGGGAGGGGATCTGCCAGACCGACGTAATTTATTCGCAGCACAGGTCCTGGGCTTTGACTCTGTGTGTGTGAGTGAAAATCCCAAACATTATGACATATCCTCCTGCGTTATTCACCGCACGTAACATCAGCAGCAGCTCAAATGTAGTGTAATCGCTCACGATATAGGACTATATGGTGCAACACTTGTAATATATTGCAGCAGGAAGTCCACACACACACACACACACACACACACACACACAGAGGTAAAGGAATAAGAGCGGAGAGATAATAGCTGAGCAAGTGACAGTCAGATAGAGGCAGTAATTAATTTCAGCTCTCTCCTCTCTCACTCTCAACTTCCATTCCCCGTAGACGAGGCCTATTGTTGTCCACTAATACAGTTATTAATGGAGGCCAGCACACAGGCCACCACAGTCAATCAAACATTATTTTTATATTAAGCTCTCCACCTACACACACACACACACTCTCTCTTGCCCGTCTGTGTGTGTGTGTGAGTGAGGTGTTTTTATTTATTTTTTTATCCATGTATGTATTGAGTCAGTTTTTTTTTTTTACGGCCCTGTTTCATAAACCAGCGTGATTTTTTTTATTTTTTTTTAGTTGTATTTATATCGCTGAGAGTACAGTAACCTGTCTCTTGAAATCCGAAGCCCCCTCAATTTCAAAAACATGAGTGATTGTAATATAACCGCATGAGTCAGAAATGTGCGCTTGCGTAACCGGTCTAAGTATAGTCCTATAAGCAGCGTTGTAGAAATGTGTGATGGAAATAGGCTTGCGTGGGGATTGAAGAGGAGTGACCTTATTTCACGGTATCTTTTGGGATGTATCTGCTGATGTAAT
>NW_007578870.1:188537-224104 GCF_000690725.1 Stegastes partitus
ACACACACACACACACTCACAGGAAGGGCCTGAGGAGTTTTCGCAGGTATTAAAATCACCCCTTTTGGCTTAAATTTGCAAGCAAAACAGAACCACGGGCGTTAATTTATTTGATTAAGCAATTAGTTTACATAACCACTCAGAGTAGTTTGGGGTTCATTGGATGGATTGTTTGTGACAGGTTCTCCCCGCTGAGGTTTGCAGGGCCGACCTGGAGGCCGATAACAATCAAACATGTGAGAATCGCTGCGTTTAATCATAATTAAAAATACTCCTACCTCAGAGGACAGAGAAACCAAACCAGCGTTGCCAATTTAGCAGGATTTGGACGCTTTTATGGCCCCTTCAGCAATGTTAGCAAAACAAAAACATGAGCCCAAATCTTTCCTGGAAAATATCGTGCTTTCAGGAGAGTCGCAGGTGAATGTGCAGTCCTCCTTGTTTGCTGTAACAGTAGTTCTGTGGGTCGACAGCTGAGCTCGGCAGCCGGACTGAAACATCAGCAGAGGATCCATGAAGTGTTCTGGTTCCTAATTCAGACTTCGTTATGAACTTTAGCGATGTGGAAGGAGCAGATTTGACGCTTTCAGATGCATTCACAGAAATGAGCGACCAAAAATATTGCTCTTAAACCTGCAGGTTGTTTTTAATATTTAATTAATTTTAAGATTGCAATTCCTGCAAAGTCGGCATGTGTTTTTTCTCTACAGGCTGCACAGCTCTCTTCACTCCTGTAGACTATTTTAATTTTTAAAATAGTCTTTCCAACTTACTTCTTTTTCTGAGATGCTTTGTTAAAAAAATAAATTAAAAAAATATTGTCGCTGAAAAATATCGACTTTCTTTTGCATACATTTCGACGCTCTGTGTCACCGTACAGTTCAGAGTTTCATTGACTCGTGCATCTAAAACTTCCTACTTTGCAAAACTAGCGACGAGCAAAACTCAGTACTCCTGAAACCCTGACACACACACACACACTCACACACACACACAAACCCGATTCATGAACACACAGCCACCATCCAAAATGGACTAGACAGCATGCATGTAGGGACGTACACACGAACACGCACTTGCACGTTGATTCATATACGGGGGCTTCATTCATCACAGAGCCTGAATGGAAAGCGTTGCTAAAGTTCATGCTTTATAAAGCATGTCAACTCCTGTGTGTGCTGCTATGTTCCAGTGTGACGTCGTATTAAAACCCTTAATTAAACACATCGCCGTAAGATAAGAGCAACTTTCCATTTGTGCAGAAATGTGGATTAATGAGGCCCGTTGCATGCACACACACACACACACACACACACACATGCAACCATCCTTGATGCATGCGCCCACGCACGCACCGACGCTCTCCGTTTACTTGTGCTTATATTTCAAGGTGTTTTGTAAACAGGAGATCCTGTACGAAACACACTCACACAAACGTACTGTCCTGTGCCAGTGTTGTCCATCACAATGACAAAGTGCAGCGGGTCAGCTCAGAAGAAGCAATAACTGGGCTCTACACCTCCTCACCTGTCAGCCGCGCTTTCTGCCTGTCTGCAGACGCTGTCAAACCATCAATCTTTGCCCCCTCTTTTATATGCTTCCTCTTTCCGTCTGTCCCCCCCACACCTCTCTCTATCCCTTTTGTCTGTCTCTGATTTAACGTCTCTGATGCCGCGTCGCTCTCCTTCAATTTGTTCTTTAAACGTCACATTTAGCATATTGGGTGTGTTTGTGTGCTTGTGTGCAGTGTTGTTGTGTTTAAGGGGGCTGCTTGGCCCAGCAGGACACCTGGGTGCAGCGTGTGTGACAGCCAGAATATTCATCAAGTGCCTGCCTTTAAAAAAAACACTTGGGATGAGGCACAGCTTGGGCGTGACTACGCCTGAGTATGCAGGCAGCAGTTCAGTGGAGCAGGGAAGGCCTTTGCCATTAATTTGGAATGAAGAGGCATCCCTCGAGAGTACATAAACGCTCCTCAATATAAATTCCACTGACACCGTGCTTGGAAGGGCTCGGCCAAAGCTAAGAAAAATTGGTTCTCAAACTGCTGTCAAGTACAGGAATTATCTTCTGAGACGAGAAGAACGGCAGCAGGTAGCGTCGTCCCTGCAGAGCCCTGATTCTGATCTCAGGGAGTCGGTGTGGAATGACAAGAGAAAGCATGAATCCACAGATAAATAACAAAAAGATGCTTGGACCAACCTTCCTCCCAAGTACCTAGAAAAACTGCTAAAGCTCAGAGAGTTGGCTCTGAATTTGCACTTGACAACTGTATGGTGATGGTGAAGTGAGCTGACTCTGGTGTGTGGTGGCAGATTTTAACTAATAAGTCGTTCTAAGAAATGTGAGAGGAGCCATAAGTGGTAGAATTACACAGTTTTTGTGCTGCGTGGATGTTATGGGTTAAAGTTCTGTTGTAATATTTCAGAGACCGATCTCAGACAGGAGGTACGCCTGTTTGTGCACGTGTGCTGTTGGAGGAAATGATCATCTCAGTACTTTGGTTGCAGCATACATGATGTGGCAGGAGGTAGCAGCCGTGCACATTGTCTTCTCAGTCGCACGTTCTTCTCTTCTCGTTCCCTCCCTGCAGCGCTGAGCAGAGCGATGCGTCGCCTCGCCGCTCTCAGGCTGCAGTGGATGCTTTCAATTGGTTCTCGCCTGAGTCCTCTATCTTGTTAGTGAAGTCTTCGGTGTTTCTGCGGTTACCTTCGGAAGCAGCGGTGCAGCAGCTCCTCCTGTAGCCGTTGTGCTTCCTCCGTCGTCCCTGGAGGCGCAGCCGAGAATGCAGAGAGAGAGAAGCTGTAGTTTCCATTACCTGTCGATAAATGTGCCGGCTGATGACTCGCAGGAACCTTTTCTGAAGCTATTCACGGTCCACCTCTGAGACCAGGACCAAACCACGGGTCACGGGTGCTCTCACGTATTAGCACAAGTGAGGACCAGTGTTTAGAGACGAACACAAAAAACTGCAAAGTGTTAAATTAATGAGTTGCTGTGCTGCTGCCTGGCTTCCTTTCCTTGCCTCATCACATCTCTCTCTTTCTTTGCTTTCTCTCTCCTTCGGGGCTTTGGCAATGGTAATTTACTGCCTCATATCAGCCATGAATCTTTCTCTATGAACCTCTTTGTCTTTCTCGCCTACCGGCACGTGTTAATATATCGCTAACCGACCTCACTCCATTGGATTTCACTTTGCCCCTTTCGACTAGCCCTTTTAATTCCACTTTCCCCGGCTATTTATTGCTCTGTCTCTTTAAAGAAACATTGCTTGAGCGCCCCCAGAACCCTGAAATTCCACTTCAGCTCACTGTTTGCAGTATGTTTGTACCAAAAAGAAAAAGTGCTACAAGAGGAGGAGAGGAGGAGGCTCACGGGAGGCTTGTGCAGTGATAATTTAAAAGCAATCCAGCAGCCATATGGGCTGAGTTACCTGCAGTCCTAATGAAACCAGCCTAGCTGGAGCCAATGTTGAAGCAAATAAGGAGATCGTAGCACTGCTGGAGCATCCCAGTTGCTTTCCGTTTGGTAATAACGTCTCTTTGGGATCGCTGTACTATGACGGAGTACGACATTTTAATGTATGTGTTTGACAATTACGCAGTTGGCTCTTGGTGTAGAATTATGCGGTTCTGGTGCCACTACAAAATAAAAGCATCCCTTCACACACATTCTCTCTCTCTCTCTCTCTCTCTTACATGCAGATGCTACACAAAAAACACTCACTGCCTGGAAATCTGCCTCTCGCCTCCCATTCAGCCTCTTTTTTTTTTGTTTTTGTTTTTTTTTTCTTTCTCTGCCGCTGGTTTGATGATGACAAAGTGATGTTTTCTACTTCTTGAAATCTCTCACCCTGCTCTCTATTTACAGACAGGTGCCACGGCATTATGGCCACTTTGAATTGTCAGCACCTGGTGAAGCGTATCGCTGCTCGGTGGAGGTTTTATCTATCTTGTCTGTTGTAGCTCGTGTCGGCCTCTAAGAGACGCCGTGTAAACAAAGAAATCATGCGAGACAGCAGCTTCATATCTATCTGTGTGTGTCTATGTATCTGTGGTTGCTATGAACCTTGTGTTAAGCGCTGGTGAGTCCATGTAAGTAACCCCAAGACTGTTCCCATCCGTGTCTTTTCCGAGACGAGGATAACTGAAGGACATTCTTTGCAGCAGATCAGGATGGCAGAGATTGAGCAGGCGTCGCTGAAGTCGGAGCAGCTCTCGGACAAGTCCTCGTCCCCCGCGCTGCCGGACGACCTCAGCCTGGACGAACACACCGCCTACCAGCTGCTGGCGCAAGAGAGCGAGGTGGGTGTGAGTGGAGCGAGGTGGAGAAGTCACTGGACACCTCTGAAGTTAGGACTAAGTAGAAGTTTTTGTCATTTTATCTGCAACTTGCACGGCAGATGTTAGGGAGTACCAGGCTGGTGCACTGATTCACGTGAAGCTGTTTCAGACGATATTAGTGAAGAAATGTGGATCCGATGCCATTTACGCACATGTTCCTGTGTCGGCTCGACTTGGAATTAGTAACTTGTTGAAAAAATTGAATGAAATGCTGAACATCCCAGTAAAAACTTAAGGAGCCCCTAAAGGGACGTGTCGGAGAGAAGAAAAGTACTTATCTCGTGAGCACCACGTAGGTTTAAACGGGATACAGGGTGATGTGGGATGCTGGGAATAAAGCTAAATGTGTATTGTTGTGTTTGTATCTCAATCTGTGGGTCCGTAGGGAGATTTGTCAATGCGTACAAAGATTTATAAAGATACTAATCGATGAAAAGTCTAAGTATTTGGCTCCAAGTGCTGGAAATACAGACAAATCACCAGTTACAAGTCAAGCGTTTCTGCTGTGAGAGATTTTTATCTGTAACTTCAGGGTTTCTTTGCCCTGAGCTCAGGCTCACAGGCTCGTTCATTCTGGCTGCGCATCACGCTCATGAAAGTTTTTGCTCAACGACCCACAAACTCAGCAAATGTTGTCACATATAGACTCTGGAGGATAGCACCGCCTGATGGTTTGTAGTCATTTGTAAAGAGACAGCCAATTGTGAGACCTGCTTGACTTGTAGCTGGTGATTTGTCTGTATTTCCAGCACTTGTGGCCAAATACTTAGACTTTTCATCTTTTAATATCTTTGTACACATTTACAAATCTCACTACGGACCCACAGACTGCGATACAGACACACAACAACACACATTTACAAATAGTTTTGCTACCGGCTCCCTCCAAAGAGCCTGAATTCCCAGCATCCCACATCACCCTGTATCCCGTTGGCACATGAAACCTACGTGGTGCTCATGAGATAAGTGTCTTGTGTGCACGAGAAATTTGGAGTCTGTAAAAAAAAGTGAAGCAGTGGTGAGTCCATGAGGGACAAACCGTGCCTGTTTTAATGCCAGCAGCAGGATATTATAGCTGCTCGTCATCTTTACGCTCAACGTGACGCCAAAGCAGATTCAGTTTTATGGCAGAATATTACAACATAAAAACTTTAGAGGAAGAAAAAGGATGCAGCGGTAAAGATCTCCCCACAAACTCACAGTGTAGCATCACTTTCTCCTCATCCTCGGATCGGGCCGAGCACAAACAGCAGCAGCGGTTCGCTAATGATTTTGTTTTTTATTTATTTATATTTTTTTCCTTCTAGGAAGCGCAAAGGAAATGACCCTCATAAAATCACTTTCGCGGCTATGTTGCAGGCTCTCTTGTGATTTTTCCGGCATAAACCCGAGGTTCCAAAGACCTCATTATCTGTTTCTCTCTATGTATCAGGGTAACTATCTTGTCTTTGAAGAACCCACAGTCTCTATCCACCGCAGACCGTCTCATGAATAAATCTTTCCAACAGGCGCTCCCCAGTCGCCATCCTGGGTGGCTCTCTCGCCGCCCTTTCTTGAATCCACTCGCACACACCCTTTCGACTTTATCTTTTACGCATCTCCTGTCTCAGTATTACCCCCTGCGGTAATTGCACACCTGCCCCTGCTCTGCGCCTCCCTCCAGCCACGTTATCTCCATCCCCCATCGTCCGTCCTTCCCAGATATCCTCCTCCGTAACGGGGTAACGCTTCTTGGTTCTGGATATCCAGATAAGCCTGCAATCAGCAAAGCATGGCTGCGAACCGCCGCTCATTAGAGGAAGGGGGAAACAGATGGAAAGAGAGGAAGAGGGAAAGGCAGAAGGTGAGAAAGGATGTAAGGTTAGGGGGATTTTATTTGTCAAGCATTGATTGGTTAAAAAAAAAAGAAAGAAAACAGTGTGTGCCTGCTTTTATCGCTCCCGTTGTGTGGACATAAATCTGTTTACAAAGTCACATTGTGGGAACTCGTCTCCCTTCTGGAGGACGAAAAAGCCACATAAATCATTAAATTTTAGCACGAAACTGGGTTATTGGTCGGGTAAGTGGTAGTTATGGTGAGGGTTAAGGTACGTCTTTAGGAAATAAGTCAATGCAATGTCCTCTAAAGTGACGGAAACATCTCTGTGTAAGGTTGTTTGTGTTGGTGGCGCCCATAAGAACTCTTCCCTCAACCTGCCTTCCACTTGCCTCCACGTCACACTCACACAATCAAACATTTAATATAACAATATGTAAAATTAACATGACAATAACAGCTCATAATGAGTTCTCACCCTTTCACCGGCACTGAAGAAGAAGAGCCAGAGGGCCGATGTGAATCAGAGGCTATGTTTAATATCTGCACCGTGCCTGCCTGAGGGGATGCTTTTTTTTACTCCTCTCATTTTCTACCAGGCTTGGTCCCAACCAGGAATTGTCACTTTACAATATATAATGTACAACCTTTAATTGCCCCTTTGGAGAACAAAAAAAAAGAGTTTAAAGCTAATTTTAAACTAATGATCATTTTAATGATATAAGCTTTTGGTCCCAGCAATTTTGCAGATATAAAAATAGTCTTTTTTAAATTTAATTTCCCTTTTTTATCCTCCGATCTGGATATTTATTCTTAAACGCTGTCTCTTCGATGTCGGATCATCTGTTTCGCTTCCAGGGAAGGTGTCGCTGTGACTCCCGCAGCTCCGAGGAGGACGGTGGCGGAGGAGGAGGAGGAGGAAGCGCTGGCGGCGGCCACCAGACTCAGACCGTGGTGCAGAGCCAGGTGCAGGGGTTGGGATCGCCGTGCACGGCCCTCAGCGTTGGCACCGAGATGGAGACGGCGCTGCAGGAGATGGAGATGCAAACACACCAACCTCACTACAGCCCTGGTTAGTAAATCTGTACCAGTGATACGCACTGTGTTGCCAGGCTCACCTCCAAAAGACTGAAGAAATGGAGAATAGATTGCAGTTTGTCAGTTTGTTATTGTGCTTTGTAACTCTGCATGTATAACATTAGCTAGCTCTCTTGGAAGTTAACGTCAACATTCGGTCAGGGTTTATTTAATCTGCCATTTTGGACAAGAATTCACAAAAAAAGACTCTTTCAAGTCAAAGTGAAAACTTGTTTGTAAGTCAAAGTGAGAGTCGCACATCTTAAATGACTGTATAGACAAAACAAGGATGCTTTTGTTAGACAAGAGAAACAATTTTCAAGAAATCATCACTATTAGAATCGTTGTTATACATACAAACACACACATATACAAAATATTTTAAGTACTTATTTATTTTAAGTAAGTATCTGCAGTAGACAAGTCTGTTGTCTGCATATATAAGCTTAAAAATATGTTTATATATAAAAAGGAGCACATGAACAAGTGATAAGATTTGCATTGAATATCTGCACATTGCCTTTTTTTCCCCATTTATCAAACTTAGTTTAATTTTGACATCAAATGGCATCACATGGCACATATCTAGGACTGTGGGACAGATTTCAAACAACATGTATACAAATATGATTCTGTCAGCTGACCCACTGCTATAGCTGGGTCTGTGTAGAGTAGAAAAGAGCATGAGTCCACTCCAGGATGGAATTGGAAAGTGTATTCCCTCCTGAAGGTGGCGCTTCCAGCAGCAGCAGCAGCAGCAGCAACAAGGACAGAAACAAAGAAGGAGAAGGAGGAGCCGGTGGTATTTCTCCTCTCTTCCATGTGCCTGCAGAGTTCTTCCAGCCTGCGGGAGCCTCCATCCCAGTTCCTCCCCGCAGCCGGAGCCTGCGTCTGTCCAGAGGCCTCAGGCTGACCTCCCCGGCCTCCTGGGCCTCGTTCCGCTCTCCTGGAGCCCACAGAAAGATGTTCTGCACACAGGTAAGGCAGGGAGTGGGACACAACTCTTTAAAATAGGTTAGATGACACTTGAAGCCTTCTAAGCAGAGAGCTGTGGGGTTTTACTGCGATGAGGTTGAGCACCATCTAACAAATGATGATACATGAAGTGAATTGAATGAGAGTTTTGCTACAAGTTGGATTTAAGTGCTCACTTTCTGTCTCCGCTCTCCTTTCCCGCTCTTCTCTCCAGTACACATCCCACAGTGACTCCTCCCTCGCTACAGGGAGCTCTGAAGGCAGCCTTCAGACCACGCTGGAGGAAGGACTGAGCTTCAGCGTCTCTCCACCACAGAACTTGGAGCTGCCGTTGCCCACAGCTCCCTTACCACTCATGTGCCCTGTTCCGCTGCCTAAAGACAGCACCACCATTTCCTCTCCGGTCCAGACCCTGAGACCGAGGCCGAGCTGCTCGTCGGCGCTGACCCTTCAGGCCACCAGGGGTCACCAGCGGAGCCAGAGCAGCGGGCGAGGCAGCACCAGCCCAGGCTACACCCGGGACGACTCCATCGACCCCTCGGACGAGGACCTGGGCATCGGCATCGGGTCGTCTATCGGTGGTTGCGGCTCCAGCCAGGCGGGCAACAGCGAACACTTGTCAGAGGCGCTGAGCAGCTTGTCGCTGACGTCGCTGCTGTCGCCCAGCTCCCTGGTGTACCCGGGAGGAGCTGTTAAGAAATGCAACAGCACGGGCAGCCTGGACCAAGGGGGGATGCTGCTGTCTTCCCGGGGCAGGGAGGGCCGCAGGGAGATTCTGGGGCTGGAGCTTATGGATCCCCAGGGCTTCCTGGCCAACCCCTGGACGGGGGTTTTAGTTGATACGAGACGAGGAGAAGGAAGAGGGGAGCTAGGAGACGGAGAGCAGGGGCTGAAAGGGAAGAGCTCAAGCCAAACAACAGTGGGGCCTTGTCGAAAAAACAGATGAAACCTGCTGTTTTCCTTTTCTTTGTCACTCCATTCCTTGGATCTAAACCCATTGCCGTCCCTCTCGCTCTCTCTGCTTCATCAGTGAGAGAGGGGTCTGATGACACATGATGTCCTGTATTCCAAAACCAAACCCTCATCTTACCCCCTCAGTCCCTTTCTTTACATTTGTGACAAGCCCATGTCCCATTTTGTGCTACGTAGGGGAGCGGTCTTGGTTCTGGTTGGTGACGAGGTGGCCTGCACAGTTGGGCTGACGACGTGGCCCCTCTAGTCTCTTTGGCCGTGGAGGGTTCTGAAACCAGGAGGCCTGTCCATGTCTGGGAGCCGACAGGAGCAGATACAACAGAGCTTAAAGACACAACAGAGAGTCCTGATGTTGCTCTGCTGTCCTTTTCTCTGCGATGGCTCGGGTTCGCTGAGGTTGAAAAATAGAAGCACCCAAACCCGAAATAGCTACCCGTGCCAACAGAGACACTTTTGATTCGTTTATGTCCCGGAGGCAGTGCAGCGAGCAAGTGGGCGGAGGCTCGGCGATGGCGGAGCATCTCAAGGCGGAAGGAAGGCTGGGAAAGGAGAAGGCAGGTCATTTGTTTGGCTGGAAAAGCAGAAAGCGGATCTAATGTCCATCTGTTCTGGCAGACGGAAACAACAGGTCCTACTCACTCTGGCACTGGACCTTCTGCTGAGATCAGAGTAAAATGCGAGGTGGAGGAGAGTTCAGGAATGTGCGCTCGTGGTGTGTGTTTGCGTGTGAGAGCACTGCCTCAGGTATCCAAGGCATGAATTAAATCATTCTCATCGCTGCACCATGCCTCTGTGTTTTTGAAACAGGGGAAAAGGTATCGACTGAGTCAGGCTCGGCACGTCTGTCAACTCGGTCTTCGGCGGCAGCGGAAAATGAAAAGAAATTAACCGACTGCGGAGGCATAACTGTGCATGGAGTGATTTGTGAAATTGGTTATTTTTTTTCTTTCTATCTCCAGCATTTCTCACTCGCTCATGAACATGAAGAAAACCGAGTAGGAAAGAGAGCTGAGCAGGGTGGAGCTTTACAAACGCCATCAGGAGAAGCAGGAGTGTGTGCATGGGGCAGCTTTCAGTGCACCCAGATACTCTCCACAGTTATTCATGAAGTGAAACTTCAAGCACACTCCTTTTGAGACCACTTTCTCTCACCACGTTTAAGGTTTTAAAATGAACGGACAAAAGGGACCTTGACTGCATGATGGGATTGCATTTAACCAAGATTTTTATCTATATACAGAAGTGTATCAAGATGTCAATGTTGGGTGATAACCATGTGATTTCTATTCCACTATTTTTGTAGAAAAAGAGAATAGGCACGTGCAAGTGTTGCCGTTAGTTTGTCCTGGTTTGATTTAACCCATGCAGTGTCTTTGACTTGTCGTCTAGGACTTTTTGTCTGCCAGTGGCTTCCAGTTTTATAACATTTTTTAAGGTGTGGACAGTGTATAAAACAACGAAGCAAAAAATTTCAAACAAACTTTGTGCGCTGAAGTGATTGTTCCCTCCAGCACATTTCTCTTTGGGAACACTGGTTCCTCTTGGATTCTTTTTTTTTTTTTTTTTTTTCCAGATGTTGGAGTCTCAGAGGACAACCAGAGATGGGAACAGCCATATTCACTCACCACATGGGGACTGTCTAGCTCACAGACATTCCTGCACGCAGGGAACTTTGTTTGCTTTTAGCCTCCTATGCTAAAGAACCATGAACAGCGTAAACCATCTCTACGAAAGCTTTAATTTGAGAGTTACACCACAACATATCGATTATGGGCACACTAGTGTTCCTTACGCATGGTTTTGGGGATTGCAATACAGTATGCTTTTTCTTGAAACGGCACCCTGATGCACTCATCTTCTCTTCCCCATCTCTTCACACATAGAGTATGTTGTAGCAACCCTTTCACACACCATAGTTTGATATCAAGAGCTGACACTGTAACGACGAACAAAGCTTTGCATCTTTGAATGCAAACTTAATTTTGACTTCCGCTTAACTGCTCCATCCAAAAGAGGAGACGCTCATCTTTAAGCCTGATTTCTAGAGGTAGACTGTTGTATCCCCAGTGTTTTCATCATTACCTTACTTTTTATTTTCTCAAAAAGAATGAGGTGATGTGAGAACATTTCGAGGGTTTGACCTTTTTTATCATGCAAAATCACTTTGATGACTATGTTTTATCACATGGTGTTGGGTATTAATGAGCGCGACAGTTGAGTGTGTGTGCGCTGTGTGTGTGTGTGTGCGTGTGCATGTGTGTTTATGACTTCAGGTGAAGTGATTTGCCTTTTCCTGAAGTGTCCTGTTTGTCCGTGAGGATACCTGAGGTTAAAGGTTGAAGAGGGAAAACACAAAGCAACCAAGGGCTGTTTTAGCTTCAAAGATATATCCTCCTATCTTTCTGAGACAAATCCTTGTGTCCAATGAACATGGCATCAAAGGTTGAAGCCTGACTTACACAGCAATAAATGTTCCATGTGTATGCCCTGCGTAAAAGATGTCAATGTGATTTTTATCTCCTCAGAACACAACAGTATTCATTACTGTCTGTTTTTTCGCTTCTACTTGTCTGAACCTACAACCAATCAGATGGCGCCTCTGCCCTCTCAGAGACCAGCCAGCGCAGAGATGGGCTCCAATTGGACAACACGAACAAATGAGGTTATTGAACTCAGGTCGGGGGGTAAAAACCACTAGAAAAAAAAATTTCAAGATAGCTGTAAAGTTGTGCTCAGGCAGAACGCGAAGCAAGTTTTTTTTTTTTTTTGCTTTACAAATTTGGCTGCTGGAGTGTTTTTTTGTTTTTTTGTGTTTCAACCCTGCAAACGGCTAAAAGCAGCAGCAGGCGTTAGCTGCAGCGATGCACCAACAGTGTGTGTGTGTGTGTGTGTGTGTGTGTGAGCAGAGTGTGCCTTCGTACAGTATGTGTGTACTACAGCTCTCACTCAGACCCACTTCAAAAAACCTCCCGAGTTGTTTCTGACGTCTCGCTCCTCATCTCATGTATTTTCATGAAGAGGAGTGCAGTTGCTCATTTTTGCTAAAGTTTCGGCAACTTGTGCGTTTTGCTTCGGTCCGTGCTGCCTTTGATCAAACGCGTCTCCGCCTGTGTGCAGTCGCGCCAAAGTTTGCTTCGCCTTCGGTCTGAACACACCTTAAGAGTGTACAATTCACATTTGTACATATCTTTGTATTTTGATCTGCATGTGTGCATTGCTGCCAGTGACCATGAATATATCATTAGTATGCATTTCATAAACTTGTACAGTTAAAGGGAATGCCCCAGTGTGTTTGACTGCTGCTATGAAACCACTAAAAATCCGTCTGAGTCAACAACAACAAAAAATAATGTTTTTCTTCTAACACATGATCACAAAACTATAAAACATTGCTTCTTCTTTTTTGTAACATTTAAGTTAATCTGACATAACGGCAGAGGCCAGCCTTGACAGTTTGGAGCAGAGAGGAGAAGACAGAACAGGGACACAGAAGCAGGTCCAGACAGCCGGACAGGGTGAAGCCAGCAGACAAAGTGAGAGACTGGAGGTAGTAAGACGCTGCAGGAGCAGGAGACTTCTCCGAACAGCTTGTCATCGGCAGCCCAGCGGAGCCGTCAGCGCGAGAGAGAGCACATTAGGCATGCACGCTGAACTCGGAGGTGTTGTTTACCTCACACCCTCAACCAGCCAGCCCTCCACCTCATCTAACCTCTCAAAACCAGCTCTCCCCCCGGGGCCCCCGTCCTTCAAATGTCACTGCAGGTGTGTGTGGTGAGTCCGCATGCGTCTCCAAGACTCTCTGTGTGTGTGTGTGTGTGCTGATGCGTCACCGACTGGATATGTCTTTGCTTCAGTTTTCTGCAAGGTCTTTAAAAGAAGCGTCCTGTCGTGTGAAACGTGGGGGTCTTTAACTCCAGTTTCCTTCCAGTTCCAGAACACAAGCTCAGCACACGAGCCTCCTCATGTGCTGATTTGATTGATTACCTCCCCCGCGGCAAAAACACAAGTCCCCCGAGGCGTCAAACCTCCTCCGGTACAAGAATGTTTTCACCTGGAAACCTGCTGTTCATGTCTCAGCCACTGTCTTCACTGTGCTTCTGTGCAGAGACGTTGTAGTCTCAGGCTGCTGAAGCCCTCTCACGTTTCCATCCATGTGAAACTGGAAACAAATGCATCAGTCAAGATTGTTGTTTTTTTTTTTTTCCCGTGGCGGGGATGAAATAAATTAAAATGGGTTAGGGCTTCTTTTCAAAGATGAAAAGATTTGTCTGCCAAAGAGGTCAAAAGGTAGCTGCAAAATCAAGAGAACTGCTGTCAAAGGAATCCCGCATCCCAAAAGTTTTGTCAAGTCTGATAAACAAGATCCACAAAGACGTGTCTCATTACTGCGTTTGTCTCTGGGCGCAAGAGGTAGGAACTGGAAACTTCTGACAGCATCCCGCTTGTTTTCATACTGCAGATGGGTTTTTTNCACTTGGGATGAGGCACAGCTTGGGCGTGACTACGCCTGAGTATGCAGGCAGCAGTTCAGTGGAGCAGGGAAGGCCTTTGCCATTAATTTGGAATGAAGAGGCATCCCTCGAGAGTACATAAACGCTCCTCAATATAAATTCCACTGACACCGTGCTTGGAAGGGCTCGGCCAAAGCTAAGAAAAATTGGTTCTCAAACTGCTGTCAAGTACAGGAATTATCTTCTGAGACGAGAAGAACGGCAGCAGGTAGCGTCGTCCCTGCAGAGCCCTGATTCTGATCTCAGGGAGTCGGTGTGGAATGACAAGAGAAAGCATGAATCCACAGATAAATAACAAAAAGATGCTTGGACCAACCTTCCTCCCAAGTACCTAGAAAAACTGCTAAAGCTCAGAGAGTTGGCTCTGAATTTGCACTTGACAACTGTATGGTGATGGTGAAGTGAGCTGACTCTGGTGTGTGGTGGCAGATTTTAACTAATAAGTCGTTCTAAGAAATGTGAGAGGAGCCATAAGTGGTAGAATTACACAGTTTTTGTGCTGCGTGGATGTTATGGGTTAAAGTTCTGTTGTAATATTTCAGAGACCGATCTCAGACAGGAGGTACGCCTGTTTGTGCACGTGTGCTGTTGGAGGAAATGATCATCTCAGTACTTTGGTTGCAGCATACATGATGTGGCAGGAGGTAGCAGCCGTGCACATTGTCTTCTCAGTCGCACGTTCTTCTCTTCTCGTTCCCTCCCTGCAGCGCTGAGCAGAGCGATGCGTCGCCTCGCCGCTCTCAGGCTGCAGTGGATGCTTTCAATTGGTTCTCGCCTGAGTCCTCTATCTTGTTAGTGAAGTCTTCGGTGTTTCTGCGGTTACCTTCGGAAGCAGCGGTGCAGCAGCTCCTCCTGTAGCCGTTGTGCTTCCTCCGTCGTCCCTGGAGGCGCAGCCGAGAATGCAGAGAGAGAGAAGCTGTAGTTTCCATTACCTGTCGATAAATGTGCCGGCTGATGACTCGCAGGAACCTTTTCCGAAGCTATTCACGGTCCACCTCTGAGACCAGGACCAAACCACGGGTCACGGGTGCTCTCACGTATTAGCACAAGTGAGGACCAGTGTTTAGAGACGAACACAAAAAACTGCAAAGTGTTAAATTAATGAGTTGCTGTGCTGCTGCCTGGCTTCCTTTCCTTGCCTCATCACATCTCTCTCTTTCTTTGCTTTCTCTCTCCTTCGGGGCTTTGGCAATGGTAATTTACTGCCTCATATCAGCCATGAATCTTTCTCTATGAACCTCTTTGTCTTTCTCGCCTACCGGCACGTGTTAATATATCGCTAACCGACCTCACTCCATTGGATTTCACTTTGCCCCTTTCGACTAGCCCTTTTAATTCCACTTTCCCCGGCTATTTATTGCTCTGTCTCTTTAAAGAAACATTGCTTGAGCGCCCCCAGAACCCTGAAATTCCACTTCAGCTCACTGTTTGCAGTATGTTTGTACCAAAAAGAAAAAGTGCTACAAGAGGAGGAGAGGAGGAGGCTCACGGGAGGCTTGTGCAGTGATAATTTAAAAGCAATCCAGCAGCCATATGGGCTGAGTTACCTGCAGTCCTAATGAAACCAGCCTAGCTGGAGCCAATGTTGAAGCAAATAAGGAGATCGTAGCACTGCTGGAGCATCCCAGTTGCTTTCCGTTTGGTAATAACGTCTCTTTGGGATCGCTGTACTATGACGGAGTACGACATTTTAATGTATGTGTTTGACAATTACGCAGTTGGCTCTTGGTGTAGAATTATGCGGTTCTGGTGCCACTACAAAATAAAAGCATCCCTTCACACACATTCTCTCTCTCTCTCTCTCTCTCTTACATGCAGATGCTACACAAAAAACACTCACTGCCTGGAAATCTGCCTCTCGCCTCCCATTCAGCCTCTTTTTTTTTTGTTTTTGTTTTTTTTTTCTTTCTCTGCCGCTGGTTTGATGATGACAAAGTGATGTTTTCTACTTCTTGAAATCTCTCACCCTGCTCTCTATTTACAGACAGGTGCCACGGCATTATGGCCACTTTGAATTGTCAGCACCTGGTGAAGCGTATCGCTGCTCGGTGGAGGTTTTATCTATCTTGTCTGTTGTAGCTCGTGTCGGCCTCTAAGAGACGCCGTGTAAACAAAGAAATCATGCGAGACAGCAGCTTCATATCTATCTGTGTGTGTCTATGTATCTGTGGTTGCTATGAACCTTGTGTTAAGCGCTGGTGAGTCCATGTAAGTAACCCCAAGACTGTTCCCATCCGTGTCTTTTCCGAGACGAGGATAACTGAAGGACATTCTTTGCAGCAGATCAGGATGGCAGAGATTGAGCAGGCGTCGCTGAAGTCGGAGCAGCTCTCGGACAAGTCCTCGTCCCCCGCGCTGCCGGACGACCTCAGCCTGGACGAACACACCGCCTACCAGCTGCTGGCGCAAGAGAGCGAGGTGGGTGTGAGTGGAGCGAGGTGGAGAAGTCACTGGACACCTCTGAAGTTAGGACTAAGTAGAAGTTTTTGTCATTTTATCTGCAACTTGCACGGCAGATGTTAGGGAGTACCAGGCTGGTGCACTGATTCACGTGAAGCTGTTTCAGACGATATTAGTGAAGAAATGTGGATCCGATGCCATTTACGCACATGTTCCTGTGTCGGCTCGACTTGGAATTAATAACTTGTTGAAAAAATTGAATGAAATGCTGAACATCCCAGTAAAAACTTATGGAGCTCCTAAAGGGACGTGTCGGAGAGAATAAAAGTGCTTATCTCGTGAGCACCATGTAGGTTTAAACGGGATACAGGGTGATGTGGGATGCTGGGAATAAAGCTAAATGTGTATTGTTGTGTTTGTATCTCAGTCTGTGGGTCCGTAGTGAGATTTGTCAATGCGTACAAAGATTTGTAAAGATACTAATCGATGAAAAGTCTAAGTATTTGGCTCCAAGTGCTGGAAATACAGACACATCACCAGTTACAAGTCAAGCGTTTCTGCTGTGAGAGATTTTTATCTGTAACTTCAGGGTTTCTTTGCCCTGAGCTCAGGCTCACAGGCTCGTTCATTCTGGCTGCGCATCACGCTCGTGAAAGTTTTTGCTCAACGACCCACAAATTCAGCAAATGTTGTCACATATAGACTCTGGAGGATAGCACCGCCTGATGGTTTGCAGTCATTTGTAAAGAGACAGCCAATTGTGAGACCTGCTTGACTTGTAACTGGTGATTTGTCTGTATTTCCAGCACTTGTGGCCAAATACTTAGACTTTTCATCTTTTAATATCTTTGTACACATTTACAAATCTCACTACGGACCCACAGACTGCGATACAGACACACAACAACACACATTTACAAATAGTTTTGCTACCGGCTCCCTCCAAAGAGCCTGAATTCCCAGCATCCCACATCACCCTGTATCCCGTTGGCACATGAAACCTACGTGGTGCTCATGAGATAAGTGTCTTGTGTGCACGAGAAATTTGGAGTCTGTAAAAAAAAGTGAAGCAGTGGTGAGTCCATGAGGGACAAACCGTGCCTGTTTTAATGCCAGCAGCAGGATATTATAGCTGCTCGTCATCTTTACGCTCAACGTGACGCCAAAGCAGATTCAGTTTTATGGCAGAATATTACAACATAAAAACTTTAGAGGAAGAAAAAGGATGCAGCGGTAAAGATCTCCCCACAAACTCACAGTGTAGCATCACTTTCTCCTCATCCTCGGATCGGGCCGAGCACAAACAGCAGCAGCGGTTCGCTAATGATTTTGTTTTTTATTTATTTATATTTTTTTCCTTCTAGGAAGCGCAAAGGAAATGACCCTCATAAAATCACTTTCGCGGCTATGTTGCAGGCTCTCTTGTGATTTTTCCGGCATAAACCCGAGGTTCCAAAGACCTCATTATCTGTTTCTCTCTATGTATCAGGGTAACTATCTTGTCTTTGAAGAACCCACAGTCTCTATCCACCGCAGACCGTCTCATGAATAAATCTTTCCAACAGGCGCTCCCCAGTCGCCATCCTGGGTGGCTCTCTCGCCGCCCTTTCTTGAATCCACTCGCACACACCCTTTCGACTTTATCTTTTACGCATCTCCTGTCTCAGTATTACCCCCTGCGGTAATTGCACACCTGCCCCTGCTCTGCGCCTCCCTCCAGCCACGTTATCTCCATCCCCCATCGTCCGTCCTTCCCAGATATCCTCCTCCGTAACGGGGTAACGCTTCTTGGTTCTGGATATCCAGATAAGCCTGCAATCAGCAAAGCATGGCTGCGAACCGCCGCTCATTAGAGGAAGGGGGAAACAGATGGAAAGAGAGGAAGAGGGAAAGGCAGAAGGTGAGAAAGGATGTAAGGTTAGGGGGATTTTATTTGTCAAGCATTGATTGGTTAAAAAAAAAAGAAAGAAAACAGTGTGTGCCTGCTTTTATCGCTCCCGTTGTGTGGACATAAATCTGTTTACAAAGTCACATTGTGGGAACTCGTCTCCCTTCTGGAGGACGAAAAAGCCACATAAATCATTAAATTTTAGCACGAAACTGGGTTATTGGTCGGGTAAGTGGTAGTTATGGTGAGGGTTAAGGTACGTCTTTAGGAAATAAGTCAATGCAATGTCCTCTAAAGTGACGGAAACATCTCTGTGTAAGGTTGTTTGTGTTGGTGGCGCCCATAAGAACTCTTCCCTCAACCTGCCTTCCACTTGCCTCCACGTCACACTCACACAATCAAACATTTAATATAACAATATGTAAAATTAACATGACAATAACAGCTCATAATGAGTTCTCACCCTTTCACCGGCACTGAAGAAGAAGAGCCAGAGGGCCGATGTGAATCAGAGGCTATGTTTAATATCTGCACCGTGCCTGCCTGAGGGGATGCTTTTTTTTACTCCTCTCATTTTCTACCAGGCTTGGTCCCAACCAGGAATTGTCACTTTACAATATATAATGTACAACCTTTAATTGCCCCTTTGGAGAACAAAAAAAAAGAGTTTAAAGCTAATTTTAAACTAATGATCATTTTAATGATATAAGCTTTTGGTCCCAGCAATTTTGCAGATATAAAAATAGTCTTTTTTAAATTTAATTTCCCTTTTTTATCCTCCGATCTGGATATTTATTCTTAAACGCTGTCTCTTCGATGTCGGATCATCTGTTTCGCTTCCAGGGAAGGTGTCGCTGTGACTCCCGCAGCTCCGAGGAGGACGGTGGCGGAGGAGGAGGAGGAGGAAGCGCTGGCGGCGGCCACCAGACTCAGACCGTGGTGCAGAGCCAGGTGCAGGGGTTGGGATCGCCGTGCACGGCCCTCAGCGTTGGCACCGAGATGGAGACGGCGCTGCAGGAGATGGAGATGCAAACACACCAACCTCACTACAGCCCTGGTTAGTAAATCTGTACCAGTGATACGCACTGTGTTGCCAGGCTCACCTCCAAAAGACTGAAGAAATGGAGAATAGATTGCAGTTTGTCAGTTTGTTATTGTGCTTTGTAACTCTGCATGTATAACATTAGCTAGCTCTCTTGGAAGTTAACGTCAACATTCGGTCAGGGTTAATTTAATTCTGCCATTTTGGACAAGAATTCACAAAGAAAGACTCTTTCATGTCAAAGTGAAAACTTTTTTGTAAGTCAAAGTGAGAGTCGCACATCTTAAATGACTGTATAGACAAAACAAGGATGCTTTTGTTAGACAAGAGAAACAATTTTCAAGAAATCATCACTATTAGAATCGTTGTTATACATACAAACACACACATATACAAAATATTTTAAGTACTTATTTATTTTAAGTAAGTATCTGCAGTAGACAAGTCTGTTGTCTGCATATATAAGCTTAAAAATATGTTTATATATAAAAAGGAGCACATGAACAAGTGATAAGATTTGCATTGAATATCTGCACATTGCCTTTTTTTCCCCATTTATCAAACTTAGTTTAATTTTGACATCAAATGGCATCACATGGCACATATCTAGGACTGTGGGACAGATTTCAAACAACATGTATACAAATATGATTCTGTCAGCTGACCCACTGCTATAGCTGGGTCTGTGTAGAGTAGAAAAGAGCATGAGTCCACTCCAGGATGGAATTGGAAAGTGTATTCCCTCCTGAAGGTGGCGCTTCCAGCAGCAGCAGCAGCAGCAGCAACAAGGACAGAAACAAAGAAGGAGAAGGAGGAGCCGGTGGTATTTCTCCTCTCTTCCATGTGCCTGCAGAGTTCTTCCAGCCTGCGGGAGCCTCCATCCCAGTTCCTCCCCGCAGCCGGAGCCTGCGTCTGTCCAGAGGCCTCAGGCTGACCTCCCCGGCCTCCTGGGCCTCGTTCCGCTCTCCTGGAGCCCACAGAAAGATGTTCTGCACACAGGTAAGGCAGGGAGTGGGACACAACTCTTTAAAATAGGTTAGATGACACTTGAAGCCTTCTAAGCAGAGAGCTGTGGGGTTTTACTGCGATGAGGTTGAGCACCATCTCACAAATGATGATACATGAAGTGAACTGAATGAGAGTTTTGCTCCAAGTTGGATTTAAGTGCTCACTTTCTGTCTCCACTCTCCTTTCCCGCTCTTCTCTCCAGTACACATCCCACAGTGACTCCTCCCTCGCTACAGGGAGCTCTGAAGGCAGCCTTCAGACCACGCTGGAGGAAGGACTGAGCTTCAGCGTCTCTCCACCACAGAACTTGGAGCTGCCGTTGCCCACAGCTCCCTTACCACTCATGTGCCCTGTTCCGCTGCCTAAAGACAGCACCACCATTTCCTCTCCGGTCCAGACCCTGAGACCGAGGCCGAGCTGCTCGTCGGCGCTGACCCTTCAGGCCACCAGGGGTCACCAGCGGAGCCAGAGCAGCGGGCGAGGCAGCACCAGCCCAGGCTACACCCGGGACGACTCCATCGACCCCTCGGACGAGGACCTGGGCATCGGCATCGGGTCGTCTATCGGTGGTTGCGGCTCCAGCCAGGCGGGCAACAGCGAACACTTGTCAGAGGCGCTGAGCAGCTTGTCGCTGACGTCGCTGCTGTCGCCCAGCTCCCTGGTGTACCCGGGAGGAGCTGTTAAGAAATGCAACAGCACGGGCAGCCTGGACCAAGGGGGGATGCTGCTGTCTTCCCGGGGCAGGGAGGGCCGCAGGGAGATTCTGGGGCTGGAGCTTATGGATCCCCAGGGCTTCCTGGCCAACCCCTGGACGGGGGTTTTAGTTGATACGAGACGAGGAGAAGGAAGAGGGGAGCTAGGAGACGGAGAGCAGGGGCTGAAAGGGAAGAGCTCAAGCCAAACAACAGTGGGGCCTTGTCGAAAAAACAGATGAAACCTGCTGTTTTCCTTTTCTTTGTCACTCCATTCCTTGGATCTAAACCCATTGCCGTCCCTCTCGCTCTCTCTGCTTCATCAGTGAGAGAGGGGTCTGATGACACATGATGTCCTGTATTCCAAAACCAAACCCTCATCTTACCCCCTCAGTCCCTTTCTTTACATTTGTGACAAGCCCATGTCCCATTTTGTGCTACGTAGGGGAGCGGTCTTGGTTCTGGTTGGTGACGAGGTGGCCTGCACAGTTGGGCTGACGACGTGGCCCCTCTAGTCTCTTTGGCCGTGGAGGGTTCTGAAACCAGGAGGCCTGTCCATGTCTGGGAGCCGACAGGAGCAGATACAACAGAGCTTAAAGACACAACAGAGAGTCCTGATGTTGCTCTGCTGTCCTTTTCTCTGCGATGGCTCGGGTTCGCTGAGGTTGAAAAATAGAAGCACCCAAACCCGAAATAGCTACCCGTGCCAACAGAGACACTTTTGATTCGTTTATGTCCCGGAGGCAGTGCAGCGAGCAAGTGGGCGGAGGCTCGGCGATGGCGGAGCATCTCAAGGCGGAAGGAAGGCTGGGAAAGGAGAAGGCAGGTCATTTGTTTGGCTGGAAAAGCAGAAAGCGGATCTAATGTCCATCTGTTCTGGCAGACGGAAACAACAGGTCCTACTCACTCTGGCACTGGACCTTCTGCTGAGATCAGAGTAAAATGCGAGGTGGAGGAGAGTTCAGGAATGTGCGCTCGTGGTGTGTGTTTGCGTGTGAGAGCACTGCCTCAGGTATCCAAGGCATGAATTAAATCATTCTCATCGCTGCACCATGCCTCTGTGTTTTTGAAACAGGGGAAAAGGTATCGACTGAGTCAGGCTCGGCACGTCTGTCAACTCGGTCTTCGGCGGCAGCGGAAAATGAAAAGAAATTAACCGACTGCGGAGGCATAACTGTGCATGGAGTGATTTGTGAAATTGGTTATTTTTTTTCTTTCTATCTCCAGCATTTCTCACTCGCTCATGAACATGAAGAAAACCGAGTAGGAAAGAGAGCTGAGCAGGGTGGAGCTTTACAAACGCCATCAGGAGAAGCAGGAGTGTGTGCATGGGGCAGCTTTCAGTGCACCCAGATACTCTCCACAGTTATTCATGAAGTGAAACTTCAAGCACACTCCTTTTGAGACCACTTTCTCTCACCACGTTTAAGGTTTTAAAATGAACGGACAAAAGGGACCTTGACTGCATGATGGGATTGCATTTAACCAAGATTTTTATCTATATACAGAAGTGTATCAAGATGTCAATGTTGGGTGATAACCATGTGATTTCTATTCCACTATTTTTGTAGAAAAAGAGAATAGGCACGTGCAAGTGTTGCCGTTAGTTTGTCCTGGTTTGATTTAACCCATGCAGTGTCTTTGACTTGTCGTCTAGGACTTTTTGTCTGCCAGTGGCTTCCAGTTTTATAACATTTTTTAAGGTGTGGACAGTGTATAAAACAACGAAGCAAAAAATTTCAAACAAACTTTGTGCGCTGAAGTGATTGTTCCCTCCAGCACATTTCTCTTTGGGAACACTGGTTCCTCTTGGATTCTTTTTTTTTTTTTTTTTTTTCCAGATGTTGGAGTCTCAGAGGACAACCAGAGATGGGAACAGCCATATTCACTCACCACATGGGGACTGTCTAGCTCACAGACATTCCTGCACGCAGGGAACTTTGTTTGCTTTTAGCCTCCTATGCTAAAGAACCATGAACAGCGTAAACCATCTCTACGAAAGCTTTAATTTGAGAGTTACACCACAACATATCGATTATGGGCACACTAGTGTTCCTTACGCATGGTTTTGGGGATTGCAATACAGTATGCTTTTTCTTGAAACGGCACCCTGATGCACTCATCTTCTCTTCCCCATCTCTTCACACATAGAGTATGTTGTAGCAACCCTTTCACACACCATAGTTTGATATCAAGAGCTGACACTGTAACGACGAACAAAGCTTTGCATCTTTGAATGCAAACTTAATTTTGACTTCCGCTTAACTGCTCCATCCAAAAGAGGAGACGCTCATCTTTAAGCCTGATTTCTAGAGGTAGACTGTTGTATCCCCAGTGTTTTCATCATTACCTTACTTTTTATTTTCTCAAAAAGAATGAGGTGATGTGAGAACATTTCGAGGGTTTGACCTTTTTTATCATGCAAAATCACTTTGATGACTATGTTTTATCACATGGTGTTGGGTATTAATGAGCGCGACAGTTGAGTGTGTGTGCGCTGTGTGTGTGTGTGTGCGTGTGCATGTGTGTTTATGACTTCAGGTGAAGTGATTTGCCTTTTCCTGAAGTGTCCTGTTTGTCCGTGAGGATACCTGAGGTTAAAGGTTGAAGAGGGAAAACACAAAGCAACCAAGGGCTGTTTTAGCTTCAAAGATATATCCTCCTATCTTTCTGAGACAAATCCTTGTGTCCAATGAACATGGCATCAAAGGTTGAAGCCTGACTTACACAGCAATAAATGTTCCATGTGTATGCCCTGCGTAAAAGATGTCAATGTGATTTTTATCTCCTCAGAACACAACAGTATTCATTACTGTCTGTTTTTTCGCTTCTACTTGTCTGAACCTACAACCAATCAGATGGCGCCTCTGCCCTCTCAGAGACCAGCCAGCGCAGAGATGGGCTCCAATTGGACAACACGAACAAATGAGGTTATTGAACTCAGGTCGGGGGGTAAAAACCACTAGAAAAAAAAATTTCAAGATAGCTGTAAAGTTGTGCTCAGGCAGAACGCGAAGCAAGTTTTTTTTTTTTTTTGCTTTACAAATTTGGCTGCTGGAGTGTTTTTTTGTTTTTTTGTGTTTCAACCCTGCAAACGGCTAAAAGCAGCAGCAGGCGTTAGCTGCAGCGATGCACCAACAGTGTGTGTGTGTGTGTGTGTGTGTGTGTGAGCAGAGTGTGCCTTCGTACAGTATGTGTGTACTACAGCTCTCACTCAGACCCACTTCAAAAAACCTCCCGAGTTGTTTCTGACGTCTCGCTCCTCATCTCATGTATTTTCATGAAGAGGAGTGCAGTTGCTCATTTTTGCTAAAGTTTCGGCAGCTTCTGCGTTTTGCTTCGGTCCGTGCTGCCTTTGATCAAACGCGTCTCCGCCTGTGTGCAGTCGCGCCAAAGTTTGCTTCGCCTTCGGTCTGAACACACCTTAAGAGTGTACAATTCACATTTGTACATATCTTTGTATTTTGATCTGCATGTGTGCATTGCTGCCAGTGACCATGAATATATCATTAGTATGCATTTCATAAACTTGTACAGTTAAAGGGAATGCCCCAGTGTGTTTGACTGCTGCTATGAAACCACTAAAAATCCGTCTGAGTCAACAACAACAAAAAATAATGTTTTTCTTCTAACACATGATCACAAAACTATAAAACATTGCTTCTTCTTTTTTGTAGCATTACATTACCTGATATTTAAGTTAATCTGACGTAGCGGCAGAGGCCAGTCTTGACAGTTTGGAGCAGAGAGGAGAAGACAGAACAGGGACACAGAAGCAGGTCCAGACAGCCGGACAGGGTGAAGCCAGCAGACAAAGTGAGAGACTGGAGGTAGTAAGACGCTGCAGGAGCAGGAGACTTCTCCGAACAGCTTGTCATCGGCAGCCCAGCGGAGCCGTCAGCGCGAGAGAGAGCACATTAGGCATGCACGCTGAACTCGGAGGTGTTGTTTACCTCACACCCTCAACCAGCCAGCCCTCCACCTCATCTAACCTCTCAAAACCAGCTCTCCCCCCGGGGCCCCCGTCCTTCAAATGTCACTGCAGGTGTGTGTGGTGAGTCCGCATGCGTCTCCAAGACTCTCTGTGTGTGTGTGTGTGTGCTGATGCGTCACCGACTGGATATGTCTTTGCTTCAGTTTTCTGCAAGGTCTTTAAAAGAAGCGTCCTGTCGTGTGAAACGTGGGGGTCTTTAACTCCAGTTTCCTTCCAGTTCCAGAACACAAGCTCAGCACACGAGCCTCCTCATGTGCTGATTTGATTGATTACCTCCCCCGCGGCAAAAACACAAGTCCCCCGAGGCGTCAAACCTCCTCCGGTACAAGAATGTTTTCACCTGGAAACCTGCTGTTCATGTCTCAGCCACTGTCTTCACTGTGCTTCTGTGCAGAGACGCTGTAGTCTCAGGCTGCTGAAGCCCTCTCACGTTTCCATCCATGTGAAACTGGAAACAAATGCATCAGTCAAGATTGTTGTTTTTTTTTTTTTCCCGTGGCGGGGATGAAATAAATTAAAATGGGTTAGGGCTTCTTTTCAAAGATGAAAAGATTTGTCTGCCAAAGAGGTCAAAAGGTAGCTGCAAAATCAAGAGAACTGCTGTCAAAGGAATCCCGCATCCCAAAAGTTTTGTCAAGTCTGATAAACAAGATCCACAAAGACGTGTCTCATTACTGCGTTTGTCTCTGGGCGCAAGAGGTAGGAACTGGAAACTTCTGACAGCATCCCGCTTGTTTTCATACTGCAGATGGGTTTTTTTTTTATTATTATTATTATTTTGCTTTTTCCTGGGGGGAAGTGTGAAGCTTTTTTATTTAATATAATAATAAAGTGGGTAAATTAGGAGTTGTTTTTAGTGCTCTGTCACTTAATGAGTCACATAAGCCGACAGAACGTCTTTGATGTGTGGAGAGATGACCAGGACCTGATGAACAGCTGACGGGTCGGCGAGCACCGTGGGGATTTGGACCTGGAGAGATTCCTGAAGTGTTGGATAAATGAATGTTCCTAATGCAGCTGTATGGGATTGTTATTGTAAGAATGAAGGTCTTATCTCTATTTCCCTCACTTCTCTCTCTCGCTCTCTCTCTTTTTTTTTTTCCATTTACTTAATCACACCGGCCTGGGAAACCTTTACCCACAGTCTTGCCTGACAGGCACGCTCGCGTACATCAGTGCATGGAAACGAGCTCCTGTCAGCCGTCAGCGCTAACTGCCGGGAGAGTTGTCCAGACCCGCTGATTGTATCGCCGGCTCCGGGGAGAGAGTCGGATAAAGGCAGGTTGTGAAAGTGGCGCAACAAAAGCTGGAATAAGGTGCCGGTGAAATGAGCTGACCGAGCACCAAACTGGCTCCCAATCTCCAGACAGCATAGAAACTTTCTGAAATCTAAACGGCTTCTCAGGATTCCTTTTTCTTCTCTCATTTGATTGACTGTTTGTCTTCTCTTTCCCATCATCCTCCACTTCTGCCTCACTCACAGAAACCAGGTTGCTTCTTTTATCACCACCCAGCTTCACTCGGTGCGACTTGAGAGGATGAAATGAGCAGCTGTGCAGCCACACCTCTCCTCATCTGCACTCATCCGAGCATGCAGCTCTGTGGCCTTCATGAACTTTCACACAATTACCTCTGCAGACGAGGTTGTGTTTTCATTTCTGTTTGTTTGTCTGTCGCCAGGATTATGCAGAAGCCGCTAAGCTGATTTTCTTGAAGCTTGCTGCAGAGTCGGAGTACGAGCAAAAGAAGAACTCGTTCCAAGTTTTGGGTGCGGATGTGGTCGGGGTGGTGAAATCGCACATCACAGGAGATTCAGATTCACTTTGTTGTCATTGCAACGAGTACAAAGTAAGGTGCAGGTCTGTCAGTGCAAAAAAATATAAAAACGAAATAAAAAGATGAAATTAAATAAGCACGAACACAGTGGATATTACACAGAGGTAGTTGTATATTAACAGTATACTGCACTTGTTACGATAAAGAGGCATTTATGGCTCTGACAGCAGTTGGACAGAAGCTGTGTTTCAGTCTGTTGGTCCTGGTTCTGATGGCCCTGTACAGGAAGTGGCCCAGGTGATAGGAGTCCTTCAGGATGGTGTTGGCTCTCCTGAGGCAGAAAGAGCCATGAAGGTCCTCCAGTGTGGGCAGAGGACACCCAATGACCTTCTCAGCCATTTTGGTGACCCTCTGGAGCTTTTCCCTGTTTGCCACTGTGCAGCTGGCAAACCACGTCCAGAGGCAGAAAGTGAGGATGCTCTCCATGGTGGAGCGGTAAGAAGACACAAGCAGTCTCTGGCTGATGTTGTTCTTCCTGAAGATTCTCAGGACGTGGAGTTTGAGGTCTGAGGTCTGAGCTCTTGGCGTGTTTTGTTCGTTCCATCTTCTCCAACCACTGGCTCAGAGCGATCCACTCCCCAACATGAGTCTGCACCGTCGCGTTCTTGTCAGCGCTCATGGTGGGAGCTTATCCCGTCACTGACTGCTCTCCTCCTTCTCACTTTCCTCTCTGTGTCTTCCACGTTTTCTCTGCAACTCAAAGCCATTAGCCGAGAGAGAGAAGCTGTGACAGCTGAAACTGTGAGATTGGGAGCAGTGCTGACGCTGCGAGTTTCAGCCTTGCTGCGCTTTCATCGTGATAGATGATTGACTGGCTTTCTGCACACCTGGCCTGCTGTTTTGTAAGATAATAGTGAAAAATAATACAGTAACAATGCTGAGCGACCGGTTTAGGCTTTGAAAGATTTATTGGAAGCGAGCTCCGCCGCTCCAGTCGTACGGTGGGGCTGTGTTTGCAACGGCGAGATTTGAAATCCCAGCTGTCATATCTCCGCTTTGTTTTGAATTTAGAACTCTGCGATTTTTCTCTTAACGCGAAAACAAATTTGAAGCTTGGCAAAACTGCCTCAGTGTGTCAAAGAAATCCTCTTTTTACGTTTGCGGCTGAGTGATTGAGAGCTAAACAAATGTTGCTGACCTCCATTTCACCCACCAGACAAGAAAAACTGAGACGACCGAACGCTTACAGCAGCTATCATCAGGATATTTATAAAACCCATGAGTTAAACAGAGAAACGTTTAAAGAGGTCGCTTATTTAAGTAGTAAAATGGCAGGACTTTAACTTCAAACTGAGAAGATTAAAACTGCTAAAGACCACTGATCATCTCATTACATTGTTCTGCTGACTTTCATGTGGATGCTGCTTCAACAGTTTCCCCGAGGTTCTACCAAAGGGATCAATAAAGCTCTATCTATCTATCTATCTATCTATCTATCTATCTATCTATCTATCTATCTATCTATCCATCCATCCATCCATCCATCCATCCATCCATCCATCCATCTATCTATCTATCTATCCATCCATCCATCCATCCATCCATCCATCCATCCATCCATCCATCCATCCATCTGAACATTGCTGCTGACCACGCACACCTCTCGAAGACAACCACCAGCAGCATCCTCCCCCCTGCAGGACGATGCAACTTGCCGTGGACCGACTCGAGGAACACGACTAAGAGCCCGAGGCCTCGACCCGGCTTCAGAGGTCTCAATGTGTTGTGCCAGATCGGTTCTGATTCACGGAGGCCCCACCCTGCAACCTACTGGATCAAAAACCTGCTTCCAGCGTCCCGGTGCCAGATACCACAGGAGACCACCAGAGGTCCCGAGTCCACGATGATTCAGACCTGCTTTGGCAGCACAATGCGGACCTACACGATCTGCAGGTTGTTTTAATGTCGTGGCAAAACGGTTCATCATATTTGCCCGAGCTTCCTGTCATACAAACACATGGCAGAGTTCCAGTGTGACATCTAGAAATGCTTCTTTCCTTTGGTTGGTTTTCATATTTTTCATTTGCATGTTATAGTTTTCTGAGTTGGGTCCATAGACTGTATAAAAGATGGACGTAGCTGCGGTGACGTCACCCGTTGGTTTCTGTACTGAGAATATGAAGCCAGGGTTTTGCTACTTCCTGGTTGACATCTTGGATTTTTGGAGCCAGTGATGCAAAAATTGTCGGAGGGGGGCGGAGCCATAGGGGCAGCGATTGGTCAGACGGATTGAGAGGCGGGCCCTCTCTGCCCCGCCCACATTTACCGCCTTCTGCTCGCTTCATCTGTATGGTCGCTGCCGACTGTCAATCAAGCCAGCCACGCCCCTTGACCCACAAAATGTTGACGATTTTTCAAAAATTCAGTATTGATTTATTTTCAGATTGGCCACCTGATCTCTGGATTTGACTATGAATACTAATAAGAAAAAAATCCTGAGCTGTAGGAATGCAGTATTTGGTGATCTGTGACCACTTCTTTTCCAATTCCAGTCTTTGGGAGCCAGGGCTTTGTGGAGCCAGCAGCAGATTTTTGACACTTCCGGGTTGGCTTCATTTTTCAGGGCCGGTTGCTACGTCCATCTTTTATACAGTCTACGGTTGGGTCATCAGCTGGATGACGGTTGCTGCTGTCTGTTGTCTACAAGCTGGAAAATAACCATAAAACTCTGCTGCTGCTCCATGAAAGTGGAAATTCTCATTATTTTCTTTTGGAAAGTGATTAACACCACTCTTATGAGAAAATGCTAGCTAGCTCCTCTGTTAGCTTTTCTCTGTAATTCTTAACATTTCCAAGCATTTCTATAAGTTTTAAACAAACAGGTGGTCCAAGTTCTTTGGAAATCCTGTGTTAGACTATCAGGGACAAACTGAATGAATGTGACCAGAGTTAGTTGTACATCTAATGAAAGTCTGTTTTTAAATTTAACTGGAGACCTGCAAAGAAAGCATTTACAGGTTTCCAGTTAATACAGAATCCCCTTGTTGGGTTTTTAACTTGTGTAATTAAACATTACATTTATTTGCATTTTACTTTCCAAAAGTTCAGCTGTTAAGCCGTCAGCACCAGGAACTATCACCAAATCCACATCTTTGAAAACATCGACTTTATCCTTTAACATAATAAAAAAAGGAATGACAATCAAAACCTTTATACCTATGAAAGGTTATTATGGGTGAATATAACTGGTTACTCTGAATATCTGACTGGTTTTCAGTTATACTATTGTTCATGCTTATTAATTCTTTTTCTCTAGTCCTTCTTTTCTTCTATAAATCCGTTGCTCCAGAACATACAGCCGTTCTCTTTCCCTTTTCTTTACACAGTCCATCTATCTGTAATTGGTGAAGGGATTTGCAGTGCGTTGCAGTTTCTCCCGACTACAAAGGAGATTAATCTGAGATGTAATAGTCACCTGGTTCATTTTCAAACCATTAGTCATCTCTTCACCTTCCCTGGTGGCAAAGCTCCTGATCTTAAATTTGAGTCGTTCCCGTCTACTGACGGGATATATTTCCTTCGAGTTATTACCCTCATTGATTATAGCAATCACCGACTCACAAAAGGACTTCCTCTTCAACGTATTACTGTTGAATTTCCGATGAGATCTAAATGTGGTGCGGTCGGCTTTTGCAAGAAAGAGATATTTCGAAATGATCAGCTGGATTAGAGGTGAAATATGGCAGTCAGAAGATGAAGGTACAAGGTTACTGGACAGTAGTTAGAAATGTAGCGTCGGTCTCCTTAAACTGTATTGATGTTTACTGATTGGTTGTAACTGAACACTAACAATGCATAACTAAACGATGAAAATACCTTAAATCCCAGCTTTTAGGGAGTGACTGTCCGTCTCCACGCTAACTGACTTTTTGGTTTGTTCCAGCTGAGTTCATGAAGGTGAAGTTTGTCCCATCGAGTGTTTGAAAGCTCTGATGTGGACTTCTTTCCATGCAGTAATGCACCATTTCTGCTCTTCAACCCATATGCAGACTTTACTGAAAGATTCAGAATAATAATAATAAACAAACGTGGGGGTCTTGACCCCTAAAGAAATCTGTATTTGTAGCTGCTTTACATCAAGTGAAAACGTGGTAGTTTTACTTAGACTTAGATAAACTTTATTGATCCACAACGGAAATTGTTTTATCACAGTAGCACAAAATGAAATAAAATAATTATACAACAATATGCAAAAGAAAGAAGAAAAAAAAAATACACAGGAAAAAAGGAATGCTATACAAATACAATTTACAATTTAACTTTTTTTTTTTGGCCAATTAAAGATAGACAAGAAAAGAAAAGAAATAATAATACAAATACAGTAAAATAAAATAAAAAATAAATACAAAATACATACACAGTTTTACATATTGTAAAAGAAAATAATGTCATGAAAAATTCTGATCTTCAATTTTTTATTTTTTTACAGTATAGGTCAGTGTTTTTTATAGTTAATACACATTTTTAAAAATTCTGTGAATTTACTACATATTTACAATTTAAGAAAACAGAGAAACTACAATATGCATATTTTTTCCTCCAAATTACAGCAAATATCTGTAAAATAACGACATTTTTTGCTGATATGAAAACAGTAAAGCAGTTTAATTTTAGAATGACAATTTATAAGAAAGACAGATTTTTGATGTGAACATTATTTAAAGTTTGGGCCTGTCTTTATTTATAAGCATGGACGGTGTTGGAGAGAAATCCACAGTCATGTAGCAGCATGTGGCTGCTTGTTGTTTGTAGAGTAGCCCAATTGTCCCGGCAGGATTTAAGCATGTTGACATTTTTCCTGACTTTTGGTTTTCTTTGCTCAAATGCACAAACCGGATAGTGATTGTCTAATGCATGCTTGATGAAAAATAAACCAACTTATTTTACAGAACTTAGCTTTGGGTCCCAAATGACGCGTAAGCAAACTCTGGAAGCAGCTTGTAGCTTTGCACATATAACATCAATCTCTGTTTTTGTGCTGCAGCAAATGAGTCCACGTCGCCATTTTGGCAAAATTGCAAAACGCCTTCATGAACTAGACATCAACAGATAGAAATGCTAGCAGCACCTGAGCTCTGTGCAAGATGAGATCGACACTTTATTGATTTATAGAAGGACTGCAATAAAAGTTCCTGCAGCATTTGTCCACTTACAGAGATGACCAACCCTCAAAAAAACAAATGTGCAAATGGATAAGCTATGACATGCAATAAATAAGAAACTCTAATCATAAAGTTCAGCAATGCAAGCTGTGATTTGTGCATGCAGATCACATTTCTTTGCATTTCACATCAGAAATGGAAAACAAAAGTTGGCTTTGTTCCAGCCGACTTCTTTTTTTAAGTATCGTAATCAAAAGCTGCATTTTTCATGAGGCAGCAGTGATTTTCTGCGGTTCACTTTCCTCGTGCTCGACCGGCACCGTGTCTTCGTCTCGGCCTCGCAGCACAATCCTCTGAATGACGACGCCCAGGAACACTGCTCTGATTGAATTACCAGGAACACGGCACCTCCAAACACTCACCGCTATTGTTTACAAAGCAAAAAGTACGAGGAGAAAAAAATAAATCATGCCCTCTAAAGAAAGTTATATAAGGTTACCGGATACTGTCTTACGCAACTTTGCTGAATTTGTAATAAAGTTTACTCGGCTGTGGAATTTATGGCGCACAAAGCAAAGTTCATCCTTTGTCCTCCAAACGGTGGAGCAACAAAGGCAGCACTTTGGGTTTTTTTATTATTATTCATGCAATTTATTTATTTGATATTTAGTTGGACTTTTAATTACGGTAACCTTGGTAATCTCCGTGCACTTCAAAGCAATTGTACATGAAAGTTATTTCAAAGCCGGGCGGCGCACAAACAGGGAGCTCTTTTTGGTTTTGGCTCCGTATTCTACTTATCTCAGCATGTTGTGCTGCTGTAAACACGCAAGACTGGATGGTGTTTCTATGGAGTCACCGGTTGAGTCGAGATCTTCACGTCAGAAGCGCTGAGTGGATTTAATGCGTTCGACTTGGACTCCGGTTGCGGCTTCGTTTTATTGTTTCCGCATTGGGAGCGTTTGGCTGCAGACCCTCATACGTCTGCACCACGAGCCCGTCCAGCGTGAGACCAGGAGGCAGAACATCAGCTCCAACACCACAATTTGCATAATGCATGACACAAGGCTGCAGCGAAGGGCAAACCACGAAGACACTCATGAATTTCAAAGACCTTAAGTTTGCCCGATTACGTCTGAAACAGACTCCGGTCTTCGTCGTGTGTCTGAAATTTAATCAGGATCAGAAATGCAATTGGGAAGCGTGAACTCTCCGTGGCCCTCGGATCCTGGTGAGGCTGCACGAGGTGTCCGTGAAGATATTAATGAAGCAGGAAACAAAATATGGGCGTTTTATGTAACTATTGGCTCCTGTGTTCAGTCACTTTGAAAGACTAATGCCAAGGTGAAGTGAGTTTTTTTTTAAATTAATATACAAATCCTCTTCTATGCTTTTTAACAGCTTTATCTTTAAAGTTTGCCGGCACTGCGTTTCCTTTTCATCTGTCTCTCAAGCATGGCAGCTCTGCCGATTTGCCCTTTAAAACCCCCGTGTCTGGATTTCAATTAGGAAATGTTGATACTGAACACAAGGGACAAGAGAGAGAATAAAGAAAGAACAAGGCAGAGAGACAGAAGCAGAATAAAAAGGTAGACGGGAGGGAAAAAACAATTTAATCCTGCACGTTACCTTGACTACTGGAATTATGTCTCCGTTTAAGAGCAGAGTCACGTTTCCTTGTTGCATTACTGTTATTGCCTTTTGGTTTTTCAGAGGAGCATACTTTGGATTAAAGAGGTGGAATTGCAGTGCAGTGTTTCAGAAATGCTTTTTGTTTGTGTGTTTAAGCGGCGTGTGCACAAACGGGGATAACGATTTGCTCCTCTATGTGTACAGTCTGTGTTAACCACCCACCTCCCTCCCCAGGTTCATCCCTTTGTCTCTTATCTCCACCGTCTCATATTTATCACTGCAATTAGTCGCTCTGCTAAGCATGCAGGCCCACACTGGGTAACCGTTTCTCCTCCACCGGAGAGCCTGTCTGCACTGTTTACCTTAGAGTCTGCTTTAGACGCTGCCATCTTTGCAGCAAACCGAGTTCTGAGCACCCGTTGATTGTCAAGTGCCTTATTTTTTTATTTTTTTTTGTCAAAGCCCGGATCAAGAAGCCATCCGGGCTCCTTTTTCTTCCGTAGCAGATGTTGTCTTTTGTCCTTGCTGTGTCTGCGCCTGTACTCGTACACGGTGACAATATCGCTGACAGACAGAGCTAGTTTGGAGAGCGAGACAAGGAGGGAGCGAGACAGACAAAAGAATGCCGGCTGGAAAGATGAATGAGGCCGAAAATGGAGAAAGCGCAGAAGAAAGGCGCCAAAAACATTTAAGGAGGTGTCAGCGAGACAAAGAGAAGCAGCGAGTGTGACGCCGCCGTGCTGCAAACTTCGCTGGCGGATGAGGAGGGGAAAAAAATAAATAATAAAAAAGTCCAAATTTAGCTTTTGAACATATGTTGTATATCCACAGGAGCTCGGGAAGTGAAAGTGAAGCCAGCACTTCATGCACAGGATGTATCCACACTGGAGTAACGCTCTGCATCGACTGCAACGGGGGGAGAGTTAAGGGTAGAAAGGGCAACGAAAGAAAGTAGGAGAAGGAGAAAGGAGGTGAAAGGAAATGGGCAGAAGGAGCAAAGAGCAGAGCGGCGACACATGAAGCAGTGACAAACTGAGATACAGGAGAAGACGATGCAGACGCTCACCATCGTCCCATCGATCACTTTGAACAGGTTTAAATCCCATATCTCTTAAATGACAACTTTTTATACAGTCGCCAATAACAGCTTAGCTTCACGCCAAATTAATCGTCCATTTTTTTCTGTTTAGTTACAAGTTCTGCAAACAAGAGAAAATAAAGTGCACAAAATAAAAAAAAAACAATAAAATAATGACAACGTAAGCCAACAACATATCTAAAAGCTCGCCTGTGCTTCAGTACGACATTTTCTCTTTGATTATTTTATAAACTCTGTCAAGAAAACGCAAAACTTCCAACTGCTGAAGCATCACAGAAACTTTTAACCAGCATTAGACAGTTTGAATCTTACAGATCAAAGCACTCAGGAAGGAATCTTGGGCGAGCGAAACCCGTTTTAGTGTTCATGTTGCTTCGCCAGAGCAACTGGTGAACTCGTATTTTAATAGCAAAGCAGCTGTGAATGAATCCTCCAGCTGAGAGCGCCGTCTCAGCCGATGTAAAAGCTGCAGTCTCTCAGCAAAAACGTTGCTAATCCAGACGTATTCATTCTTTATCAGTTCTGCTCAATGATTCATGTGAACTTAAACAGATATTTAAGCGCTGCGTGGCTCTCTAACCGCCCGGTGCTGAATCATGTTGGATGATAACGTTATAATGGATTGTCCTTGACTGATCCCCTTCAGCGAAGCTCTGCTACACTGCAGCAACACTTGGAGATGTCTGAGGCGCTAATAAGGCTGCACATGGGTTTGAGGATTGCATTTCTGTCCGCTGCTCATGTGTAGTCCTGAAAGTTCAAAGTTTAATGACGCAGTCATCCGCCGGACGCTTTAAGATGTGTGCTTGTGTTTTATTTATCCTTGCTGGCGTGAATGAAGCCCATTCAGATGAGCGACTACGCAGCACTTTTGATGTCTGAAGCTTTGATGCCGACGTGGAAGGAAACAGGGAGACGAGGTGAGGGCAGATACTAATGGGCCGAGAGAGGCAGAGGAGAGATCTGATGCGGCGACGCTTCAAGGAGATGAATTTATTAAGTGACTGGGATAGAGGCACGAAGATCAATGACGCAACACGCGCCCAAAAGGGTTTCCTTTATTATTGTCTGTTCCTCTAATAGGCACATTGTTGGCTGTTTTGTTCTAAGTGCATCACAGTGTGAGAAGAAGTTCAGCTAATTAATGAGTGAAGGACAGATAATCCATTATCTATACACC
>NW_007578870.1:225569-237191 GCF_000690725.1 Stegastes partitus
AGGGTATAAGTCCACCATTGGCCGCTAGTTTAAGGCAACTTTGTTCTATCCGTCCACAATCAAACAACAACAACGGTCACGGATAGCTAGGCAGGTTGACCCAAATGTAGAATGACACTCAGGAGGCGTGGAGTTAGGAAAAATGAGGTTTGTTACAGATACTGAGGTGAAAAGGATGGGATTGCAAAAACAAGGCGAGGGTGTTACCGAGCAGATTGTCCAGGAAGTCACGGAGAAGACTCGGGCTTGGTGCAGGTGGAAACACAGACGAGGAGCGGGAACACGGGAAGAATCCTCAACGAAGGAAAGGTAGTCTCACTGACACTCGGAAAGAGGCACGAAGGGAGGCTCGGAGGAAACACAAAGGGAACACGAAGGGAACACAAAGGGAACATGAAGGGAACACGAAGGGAACACTCGGGTGGTGGCCCGAAGTCGCCATGTAGGGCAACACTCAGGCAAAGAGTGAGTGGTGAAAGCTCCTCTTATACACGTGGTGACGACCCAAAAGAATCGCAGGTGTGTAGCTCACACACCTGCAGGGAATCAGTCAATGGAGAGGTCCTCCAGGACGCCCTCTAGTGGACGCCCGGAGGAGACCAAAAACACAGGGCCAAAAATCACCATTCCCTGATAACAACAACGTCCGCGCGAGCAATCTACCACACTGATAATTTTAGGCTTTGCAAAGGGTTTTTTGGGTGTCGGGGTTTTTTTTCTTTAATGACAAAGCATGCAAATGTTTGACCACAATAATTCGACCCATCACTATTCTGAAGGCCCGCCAAAGCCAAATCCTGAACTTAGATCCGCCCAAGACAACCGTAATTAGTTTAAAGAAACTCAAACAAACCAGAGCATTTTTTTGTTCCCCTACAGCACGATGATACAGAAGTGCAGTCAGACCGTTCTGGACTACAGAACAGTCTGACTTAGCAAGACTAGAAAGAAGGTGGTGTCTAGATCTCCTGATCAGTCTGTCTCAGATAGAATTGATGATGTTCTCTCTGGTGGTATAAAAGAAAGGCCGACATGTTAAACATTTCATTGCATGAAATATTTATAATATACACGGTTTTGGTTGCACCTCTGCTGGCCGAACCAAAAGCACAAAGTCAACGAGCTGATTTACATTTTAAACAATTAAAACACAACTTAAAGAGGAGAGTAAATAAATTGTCAAACCCAATATTAAGATTCTTTTAAATTTAATAGAGCAAACAAAATTGGATTTTTGAGGCCTAAATACATTTTAATTTCTGAAAATTAAAACATCTGGTAATGCAGATTGACCAATAACCATTTTCAGCACAAGGATTCCTCTTTGTATAGTTTGACTCATGATCACTTTTTTACTGAAACATTAAGCTTTAAGTGTAAAATGACACACTTGTTGTTGCCTTTTAGTAATAAGGTAAGCAGATCAACCATTTAACTAATATGTCCAATTTATGTTTTGGTCCATTTAATTCTTCACTTGTTGTTTCTATTGGAGTTCAGTTGACATATTTCTTGTAAAGGTCAGGAAATGTGTCACTCCTTTCATCTTTCAGATCTACATTTGTGGGGACTCAATGGGAACGGGCGCCTGCAAACGGTTGAGCATTACATCCCAGAGGTTGACCAGTGGACAGTGACAGCACCCGTGACCATCCGGCTCAGCGGAGTTGGAGTCGCTGCATATGCAAATAGAGTCTTTGCAGTAAGTACATGAGTCACTGCCGACACCTGGGGAACATATAAATCACATCCATCATGTGTGAAAGCTTTCATCAGCAGGGATTGTAAACTGGTAAGACTGATGCTGGGGCTGCCAGCATTAAGCTTGTATAAAAAATCAGATTTATATCCTGGCTACAACCTCAGGAAAACAATTCTTATGGATTTTATCTGTTTGTTTAATTGACTGTGGACGTCTCTGATTTATCTGTTTGCCTTCTACTTTATTTTGTTTTAACTTAGAGACACACTGCACGCTGAGCTCTGTACATTTAAACACTCTCCCCATTACTTTACTTGTCCTCTCACAGGTTGGTGGCTTTGGTGGCCGTCTGCGCAGCGTGGAGGCCTACGACCCACAAACTAACAGCTGGGTGGAGGTGGCCCCCATGATGACTTCACGCAGCACCTGTGGCATCGAAGTCCTCGACGGACGACTCTTTGTCGTCGGGGGCTTAAACGGCTTCACCACCAGCTGTGATGTCGAGTCGTATGACATCAAGACAAATGAGTGGTCTGAGATCAAAGGCATGAACATCCCTCGACATGTCCTGAGCTGCTGCGTGGTCTCTGGACTGCCCAACATGGCCGAACACGCCGCCCCCGTGTGACATCCAGCCACTTCCACCAGTGGAGGAAGCGGTGAAGACTCTGACTACGCCTCATGCCTCCATCCAGCACTGGCAAGACTGACAGAAAGAACTTTATAAAGAATACATTTCTTAGTGGATTTAAGTACTGGGGCTGCAGGGTGGTGCAGTTAGTAGCACTGTTGCCTCGCAGCAAGAAGGTCGCCGGTTCGCGTCCCGGTGAGGTGAGGACACCCGGAATCTTTCTGCGTGGAGTCTCCATGTTCTCCCCGTGCAGCGTGGGTTCTCTCCGGGTTCTCCGCCTTCCTCCCACACAGTCCAAAAACATGTTGAGGTTAATTGGTGATTCTAAATTGTCCGTATAGGTGTGAATGTGAGTGTGCTTGGTTGTCTAGGCCTGTGATAGACTGGTTACCTGTCCAGGTGAACCTGCCTTCGCCCTAAGTCAGCTGGGTTAGGCTCCACCCGCGACCCTAGTGGGGATTAAGCGGTGTATAGATAATGGATGGATTTAAGTACTGTTGGGATGAACATTTTTACACATACTTCTATAACTTTGCGGCCAAACTTCTACGTTTTATGTTATGTAAGAAAAGAGTGCTGTCCAAGCTGCAGACACATGCCGGTGTTAACAGAGAATACACGCTTTATCTGTTCTCTAGGACCAACTGATCATCAAGCTGATGGTCAGCTACCAAACGTACACGAGCAGCCTTCAACATTACAGTTTTCTCATCACTCCACACACCTCTGATGTTTTCATTTGTTGCCTCTTACTGGCTGACNCTCCCCGTGCAGTGTGGGTTCTCTCCGGGTTCTCCGGCTTCCTCCCACAGTCCAGAAACATGTTGAGGTTAATTGGTGATTCTAAATTGTCCGTATAGGTGTGAATGTGAGTGTGCTTGGTTGTCTAGGCCTGTGATAGACTGGTTTCCTGTCCAGGTGAACCTGCCTTCGCCCTAAGTCGGCTGGGATGGGCTCCAGCCCCCCCGCGACCCTAGTGGGGATTAAGCGGTGTGTAGATAATGGATGGATTTAAGTACTGTTGGGATGAACATTTTTACTTCTATAACTTTGCAGCCAAACTTCTAAGTTTTATGTTATGTAAGAAAAGAGTGGTGTCCAAGCTGCAGACACATGCCGGTGTTAACAGAGTTAACAGAGAACACACGCTTTATCTGTTCTCTAGGATCATCAAGCTGATGGTCGGCTACCAAACGTACACGAGCAGCCTTCAACATTACAGTTTTCTCATCACTCCACACACCTCTGATGTTTTCATTTGTTGCCTCTTACTGGCTGACACAGACAAAACCAGACCAGAGTAAGGAAGGAAAACAGAGACTGAAGAGACAAAGAGAAAGATGGAAACATGTTCAAGAAAAAAAACAACAAAACAAATCAGCAGCCAGAGATTCAGTCTCAGCACAAGCTCGTGTGACTTTCTGGCTGATGTCAAGGACTGGATGTCCTACAATCTCCTCCAACTACATTTGGAAAAAACTGGGATTATTCAGGGGGAAGAAAAGCTTGAATGACTTGAGTCCGTCCGTCTCTGTTTTGCCGCATGTAGGAAAAATATCAACATCTGCCAAGTGAAAAAAAAAAAAAAAATCTATTTTTCATCAATCGTTTATCGGTGCCCTAACTGGAGCAGGTTTTTTCAGGGTTTCCCAGAAGCTGTTTGGTAATGATTTAGTTGGCAGATTTGTGAAAAGTCTCATAAAAGGCCTTTACTATAATGGCATTAAAGGTGGAGTAAGTGATTCTCGTGCAATAAGCTGTGTTTGCACTAAACTAGAATCTGTCGCAAACAAAGTGGCTCGAACCGATTTACACAACATTTTATGTGATTTCTCTCCAGAATCGCAGACTACACCTTTAACAGTAGATCCACTGAAGAAGCCAAAGGACACGCAGGTTAATAGATATGAATATTTTTTTTCTAAAAAAAGAAAGAAAAAAGCTCCTCTTACTTCATTCTAAGCAGCTCTTTGTGTGGATGCAGGGACACTGAAGGACAGAAGTCTATATTTGGTTAGCAGACGATAAAAAGGTTAATGAGACTATGACATGCAGTAAACAAAAGCATGATTCAGCGAGCAGAGTTTCTTCCTTTTACACCTGTGCACTGACTTTCTTCTGCTTGTTTAGTTCCACTTATGAATATCAGTGAAAAAAAAAAAACAGTTCATCTCTATGCAATAAAGAATATTTGTCTCATCTGGTGCAGAACCTCCCAAATGGCACTTCGCTAAAACGAACCAAATTCTTGGGTAAAATGAAATCCCTCCCCAGGACAAATCCTTCTAACAGGTCATCATGGAAATTCATTACAGATCGAAGGAAGAGCTGTCTGACGAATGATGAGCAATCTATTCCAATATCGTGGGTCTCTCCCTCCCAAACAGGTGCGTCGTCTCTCCGGAGCAACTACCGCCGGAAAATACATCACAAAATGTGTCGCAGTCGTAAAAAAGACAATTAAACCCGCTTTACTTTGATTTGAATTCATTACGATCCAAACAAAACCCAATCTGGCTTTCCAAATGAGCTGTTTGGGGCGAGGCACATTGGGCGAAATATTGTTTTGGGGTTTTTTGGACAGGTATTTTATTATTTGCATGGTCTCAGGTGACGCTGTCGACTAATTTCTTTGGTTTATTAGTTTTACAGGAGTTGGGAATGTGTAGCGTGACCCGGTTCTGCTCTCTCAGGGGGACGTATGGTTGCAGATCTGTTGTTCTTGTGTATGCGTGCTCCCTGTTTTGTGGCAGATGTTCCCTCTCCTGCACATATGGTATGCAGCCGACGAAAAATGAGTAAAGTAGATGTCCACTCTCTGTGTATGCTCACGGGATAATGCTGGAAATGACTAGGGGGGGTTTGGTATATATGAGCAAGTGCCCAGCAACACTCTGCATGTTGTTTTATATGACATGCTAACAAAAAAGAAGTAGCATATGTTTGCAGTGTTAAGTAAGTCTTTGCCCATCACCACATGTCCTCCTGACAGTGATGCATGCAGACGTTTGCCAGAATAAGTCGCACGTTTGAGAACCTTCGTAACGGTTGCGTCGGCCCGGATTGTGTTTGGAACCGACAGCAACAAACAGCTTAATGATCATCTCCTGCTCCGAGCTCAGACAGGCTGTTCGGCAGTCCTGCACTCACAGAGTTCATGTGATCTCATTATTTTCACACGGCTGTGTGCTGTAATAACACAGGGGGGTATAGAGTATGAAGGGCGCAACGGAAAACCCGACTGCGACTTTTGCAGGCTGCACAGAAGCACTCGTAGTCAGCTGAGGTTTCTTTTGAGAAACACTGGGTATGCTGCAGAAAAGCTGAGAAAATGGAGCTTGGCTATCATGTTGAAGAGGTCGAATAGAGTGATACTGTATGTGTACCGTCCATTCAGTGTGACGACTCTGATCTTATGTCATGAAGGCATCACACAGACGTCCTTTAACATTTATTTATAAGGACATACAAAACATTTCAAATCCACAAAATCCACAAAACAGACTCAAACAACAAGTCTTTCAGGCTCCATTCAGTCATCAGACGGGTCCGAATGCGCTAGCTTGTGACAACAAAGCATTAAACTGTCCACACGGTGCACTTTGACTAATATCACAAATAAACATGAAGCAAATAAAACTTAAAAGTCATAGTTACCGTGCAGAATAGTTATTTTTGGGCCGTGTTGTTTCCTCTGCAGCCGTATTGCGTCTTGCCCATAATCCCACAGGCGTGACGCTTTGCTCAACCGTGGTCATGTGACAGCATTACATTTTTAACCAAATATCAATTTTAGAGTTCAGCTACCTTTTAAAACATCTTATTTATTGTACGTCTTAATTTAGTTAGTTTGAATGATTGTATGAATTTAAACATTTATGAAATTATCACAGCCGCTGGCCTCATCTTCTGCATCCTGCTGCCCCACCATGATGCCTCCTGTTACCTTCACCAACCACGAATGGAATATTTCATTGGTCCATTTGAAATGGAGGAACAAAAGGACAGTAACTTCTAATAACTTGTTTAACTGTACACTAAATTTTATAATTCATCCTACATCCACCCAACCGGTCGAGGCAGATGGCCGTCCCTCCCTGAGCCTGGTTCTGTCGGAGGTTTTGTTTCCCCCGTGGGGGTTTTTGGTTCCTTCCCACTGTTGCAGACTGCTTTCGGACTGCTGAAGCTTATAGGGAATCCAAATGTTTTAGTTTGTTGGGTGTTTCTGCCTTTGTTAAGCGCTATGAGATGACTTGTTGTTGTAAATGTGTGCTATACAAATAAAATTGAATTGAATTGAATTAAACAAACAAACTTGAAACTAGAAATCTCCAAAATAGTTCCATTCAGTATTGAATACATCCCATCACTGGATTTAAATCTTGAAAAGTTAGACTATGTTTGAGGGGTTCAGTGCCAAAGCGTGCCGAATCTTAAAAATTCAAAGTGGAGTTTTGTGTTTTTTTCATAAGTGTTTATGGTCGACTAGTTCCTCCATCCAGCAGCCCACTAGTAACGTCACAACGCCACTTTGAAGTTTGGCCCATGGTGGTTCTGGCATGAAAATTTAGTCTCAAACTGGACCAAGCCACAGGAACTCCTGACTGTTACAGGTAGCTGCAATGTGCTTGAGATTCAAGATGGCGGACAGCGCCACTTCAAGCCCCGTAAAAACTCAACTCGTAGGTACGGTAAGGTAAAATAACAACTTAACCACCATCAAGAATCTATTTCTACCCCATGGTCCTCAAAAGCAATTGACAGCCCGAAAACAAACGAACAATAAACAAAGCAAACAAAAATAAATCCTATTACCTCCCACACAGCCTGCTGTTGGCATCAACGCCCTATCACACTTGAATTTGTTCTGTGGCACTTATCTAGATTGTTTTCTCCTGACTAGATCCTTGCTTGTGTTGTGTCTGCTCTTAGATGTATGTCGCTCTGGATAAAAGCATCTTCCAAATGAAACTGTAGAAAGTGTAGAAAAGTCTGTCTAGTTCCTGATGATGGAAACTCTTCAGTGCTGTTTAACAAGACAAACCTGGAAATAGTTGTTTTCTCAAAAAGTAGAAAATGTGGTTCGGCCCACTTTGGCAAAATTAAAGCTTCAATAAGTCATCACAGAGCAGCTGCTTCTGTCTCTGGACAGCGTTGAAACATCTTTGGATAATAATTCCTCCAACAACCAGGATTTCTTTTAGCAACACAAAATTTTGACTCCATGTTTCTCTAAAACTAGTAAATGTTGTTTTGCCCACTTTGGCCAACCCCCCTCATTTTATGTGCTCAGTTTTTCGCCGTTGGCCTCCATTCTGAGACGTGTCCGGTGAGAATCAGCTGAACCTGAAAGAAATGCATCAGACCAATCATCAAGGAGAATATCAGATCATGACTCACCGCCACTCAGAACCCTGTGATTAGTGCAGCATCAGGTCCAGACTGTAACTCTGGTCACGTCTGGATTAAAACATGTTTACCTCAAATATTCAGGCTCGAGTGCCACCAAATGTTTCCTACCAGCTTAACCCTCAGCTGTTATCTAAATCAAGAAAAGTGGGGGCGCTGTTGGGCTATCTGCTCAAACCCAAAGCAAGCTAAATGTCATGTGCACTGTACATTTACAATCCGCCTGCAAATGTGTGTCGAGCGACAGAGTGGACCTGCTCCTCGTTTTGAGGTGAGAGTCAGGTGTTTGTCAGTCCGCTCTGAATTTTCCGTTTCAGTGCACATCAGTGCAAACGTCAGTACTCATCGACTTCATCCCCCCCAAAAACGCACGCAACAACGCACTCGGGCACTTACACGCAGGCACCCCGATGGACACAAATACTCCAGATCTAATGTACTGCAGCTCAGGAGTGTGCACTTGTGTCTCCGCTGCCTTGTTGTGCCACCTGCATAATGATTTCCCTTTTAATGTCTGTTATTATAGCCATGCCACATGCCAATAAGCGACGTAGCCACCCATTGTCTACATGGGTGGAATAATTAAAAGAGACAGGAAGCAATTTTTTCCTAGCAGTTGAGTGCAGCCTTCTATACGAGGAGAAAATTGATTGAAAACATATAAACCCAGTGAAGCCCAATGCGCCGCTTTCTCTCTCATTTTCTCCCCTGTTTCTTCCTGAGGTTTTTCTGGGTTTCATTTTTCTCTCTCCCTCCCAGTCATGCTGTACATTCGAGCTGTGGTGTCATTCACGGGGGCAGTGGGGAGCAGAGCGGCGTAAATCAGCCGGGAGGAGGTCGGCCTCGCCCGGTGTCCGGCGTCGGCCACTGTATCCTTGCAGGGAATGAGCGCCGGTGCTGATTTGCATGATTAAACAGCATCCGCCAGACAGCCAAGCGCCTCATTACTCACCGTACACAGGATGATTACAGGAAACATGCAGGTGCGCGCAGATACTGTACGTCAGAGTAATGCCATTCGACGGCGTTTGCAGCCGACACACCCAGGCTCACGTACGTCGTCTCACCGGTCTGAAAGCTTAACGACGCCTCAATCTGCAGGCGCTTCAAAAAGCTATTGCTCTGAGACACAATTAGCATAACAGCCAAGCTTGTTAAACTTCACCTATCCCTGACTCGCCTGTATAATCTCGCTGCTGTGCAAGCACAAAAGACAGCGCTGCCGGCCACAGAGCTTCAGTGGACAGGTACATGACTGATCGCTGGACAAGGAGAGCGGAACAATCGATGCAGAACTATTGAAGCCCCGGATCGATGAAAGGCCAAAGGATTCACAATGCGGAGCCGCCTCCCAACAGCCTCCCGTTACTTCACGGCGAGAGAGCAGTGAATTAAAGCTTGTAAAAATGTGTGTGTGTACATTTGACAGGGAGGGAAAGAGAAAAGCGCTGCATCGCCTTCATGTGTACATATGACCGAGGTGGCGGCCCGCCTTTGTGAGCACTGATCAATCGAGTGATACGCAAATTAATCGTAAAGACCTCGAGGAACGACAGTCTCCAAGAATTACAAGGGTTAGTGGGAGATTTACACCTTAGTGCTGAACATGCATGTGACGCCGTGAAGAGGGCAGCTCAACGAGGCCTGGATTAATGTGGCTTAGCTTGATCATTCCGGCTTGGATGAGCGAGAGTGCCACGTACAAAAGACGGCTGCTTCCATTCAAGTGTGATTTCATTCTGAGGTGTTTGTGCATCACGTGTACATCGGCGCGTTAATACACAACATCATGTGCGCTTGTGCATCCTCTCCAAGCCGCCGTCGCCGCCTTCCACGAGCGCACGCTTGTTCTTTGAAATCACCAAGGCGCCGACTGTGTTTCACTCCGCTTCCATTCGAGCAGTCGTTCGGCTTTGAAGTCCGACACGAGGCTTTTATCTTGTTATCTTGTTATTTCATTGTATTCCCCCGCGCAATGCCATGCAGCATCCCGAGGGGTACAACAAATACCCAGGGCCCTCCCTCTCATCCATAACACGCAGCCAACAATGACGGCAGGAGAGCGGAGAAGGGAGGGAAAAGAAAAAAGAAGAAAAAAAAAAACCGTCCATTTCATGTTTGAACTAGAACAGAGGGGAGTTTCCAGCTGACCATATACTATAATGACGAGCCTAATTAATCAGATACATAATTCATGGGATGGAAAAGTGTGCTGCGAAAGGGGAGGGGATGGGAAGACTGCAACATCAGCATTTTTCCTGGAGAGGAGAAGACGGAGGAGGAACGCACCGGAGAGGGTGTTTGTGTGTCGCCAAGTTTGAAGAGTCGAACGTTTGGAGTGAAAAGTTTGACCTGTGAGTTTAACCTCAGCATCTTTCACAAGAAAAGAAAACCCTCTTACTGTATTATTAGTCACATTAAATGAAGAGACGTGCTGGCATGGCATTAAAGGTGTTGTTGTTTTTCATACAGTCAGTCTGTAGTTGACTGACGTCTACCAGACAACAGCGTTATCATCTTCTTTTCCCCTCTTATGCAGTGAGAGTAAAAACATTCACATCGTCAGCATACATGTATGACTACATGGATATAAAAGATGGACAAAGCCTCTGGGTCTGACAAGCGAAGTGACTTCATTTTTCCTGACGGCCAGCAGGGGGCGACTCCTGCGGTTGCAAAAACCAGTTTGATTGCGGAGAAAACGTCTCCACTTCCCACTTGATTTACGACCTCGGTAAACATTTTCCTAATGGCTTTATGGTCTCAGTCGCTAGCTTTTGGTCTTTTTCAATGCGGCACGGTGTCATTTTGCAAATTATAAACCCATTTAGATTCCAGAGCGTCTATTTGCTAACGCGGCAGCGAAAAATGCAAAGTGACTGTTCCGCACAGCTGTGCAATAACACAAGACATGATAAGAAAGTCGTAAATAACGAGGAGTAAAGAGATCGTGAACCTAAAGCGCAGTGTGTGTTGCACAAGAGTTGCAGTCCTGTGTGTGTGTGTGTGTGTGTGTGTGTGTGTGTGTGTGTGTGTGTGTGTGTGTTACATTATTCATAAGAGACTCAGTGTGAGCGTGTGCATATATCTTTATGTTATACACACATTTACATTGATCCAGTGCGCTGTAGCTTACAGATGAGGTGCTTCGGTTTGGATTTAGTCCAGAGCTCAGACTGAATGAAGGAAGAAGCTTCTCCTGAGTCTCTACTTGATGCTGACGCCAACCAGAGCGTAGCCACTCAAACAGTCCGTTGCTGGAGTGGTGGGGGTGTTCCATGATCCCATTTGCCCCGATCACACTCCTCCTGGTGTGGATGTCTTGGAGGGTGGCGAGCGCTGTGCCCACGGTTTGCTCCGATGAGCTAAGCACCCTCAGCTCTGGTCACGCATCAGGAACACTAACACTGTAGATCCTGTATAGAGTGTAAAGCTACAGCCAACTATTCAGAAGCATCAACAAGTGTTTTCCTGTGTTTGATATGAGAGAAATGCAATTGTAGTAGACCAACAAAGTCCACTTTATTCTGTGCACACAAACATGGAAAGCATTAATTGGCCCTCAGATCAGCTTTTTAACAGTCGAACGAGGAAACATCCCACCAATCACAGACACAGCTGAAACCAGAAGTTTACATACGCTGTATACAAAGACACTTTTCTTTCTCACTGTCTGACATTAAATCAGACTAAACTTTTCTGTTTTTGATCAGTTAGGATTACCAACATTATTTATATATCTGCTAAACTCCTTTCTTCAAAGTCAGAAGTTTCCATCCATCTCCTCAGTATTTGGTAGCGTTGCCTTTAAACTGTAGGACTTGGGTCAAACCTTCTGGGTTTCCTTCCACAAGCTTCTCACAACAGTCTGATGAGTTCT
>NW_007578870.1:237816-240236 GCF_000690725.1 Stegastes partitus
TTACACACAATGAGTGGAGGAAAAAATGTACAAAAGAGCATCCAGCTGAGGTCAAAGAGACAGCAATAAGGTGCATATTGGCATTATTTACTATAAAAGAGAACGTTATGAGATCACAGAACACAAAACATAGAATATGATAAAGTACAAAGGTGCAATTTGAAAAAAATAGAACTGATAGTAGAGATAAGTATATAGTCTATATATTAAATATTTTTTAAAAAGCTCCTATTACCTCCCGCACTGCCCGTAGACACCAATGTCCGATCACACTTGAACTTGTTTCGTAGCACCTATCCAGGTTGTTTTCTCTTGACTCCGTCCTTGCATTGTGCCGTATCTACTCTCAGACATACGTTGCTTCACATAAAAGCGTCTGCTAAAATCAAACTGTAGAACTGTGGGTTCACCGGTCCTTTGTTTATTGCACGGTTGAACAGAGTCATTGAAATGTAGTGGCCAGCAGTCCAGGTCACGAGCCGCTGCCCTTGCCCGAGGTGTTGAAGCGCCTGATGGCCGTGGGGACAACGGATCTCCTGCACCGCTCATACCAATCACGTTGCTCTGACGCAAGCATGGCGGCGTCACACTGTGCACATGCGTCGGGTAATCTGTTGGGAAAAGCACTTTTTAAACCTTACTTTTTAAGCTTTTTTTAAAAAAATATGATTTGACTGATTACTTCTGTATTTGCAGGGGAGTTTTTTTTTGTCCTGGTGACCATTAAAATGACATTTCTGGTTCTCTTCCCGTTCGTTTAGATAGAAATCTGGTTTCATTAGCTTGAAATCACCAAAATGGATTCTGAGTGATGCCTGTAATCCATCTTTCATATGCGCCTACAGTGTCGAACCCTCACTTTCTGTAATTTCTCCTTTCAGCGCGAAGGTTCTGCAGACAATTTTCTTGGATGTTTTCTGGGTTTTTCTTCACCAGACTCCACAGTGCTGCAGTCGACTCCATCTTCGTTCCCCTTGTTAGTGTAAAATGTGGTGCACCAGTGCAGGAGTTTTGGCACAGAACTGTGATTTAAACCTCTGCAAAATACAGAGAAGGCATTTGTGTTTGGGAAGAACTTGAATGCAACAAATAGTCGTGTATATGCAAAACTTCTGCACCCTAACTTTAAGGTAACAGCTGGACCGTTAGAGCATTAAAAGCATCTTTAGATCAGTGACACATAAGCGTGAGATCAATAAAAATGAACGAATCGATCTCACAGCAATCAGCAGACAATGAGCGATGAGCAAATACCAATAAAGGCACAAAGATCCCTCACGACTGACAGAGATTTTAAAAAAGAGCATTGTGCATTGAACTTGTAATTAGAAACCTTCGGGTGCCACATTCTGGGATCAATATCTAAATATAGGGGACATTAATGGTCTTCTAATGATGCTGCAACTCATCAAAGGGCTCAGAAGTCGGCCTTGTTGATCATGTAGAAATTAAACGCGCATTTGTCCGTTCACCTCCGTTGTCTTTGGCGTTACATTAAAAAAAAAAAAGAGCCATTTAAATGTTCGACGAAAACAGCAATCTTCTCCAGTGATGCTCTTTTCATTGTTTTGCATTAGTCAGCCACACTTTGGCGGTAATTGTCGTTCGTTCTGCTCCAGCTCTCCTCCGGGTTTTCTCTCCCCTGCCGGCTGTGTGGGGAGACGCGGAGGCAGGTCTGTTAGCTCTGTGCTCACAGTTATTTTCATTTCACCTGGTGAAGCACATTCCCGTGCTCGGTGCCACCGTCGGTTGTTATGGTACAAATTAAGCAAGGTCAGCTTGAGCCGTTGCCAGGGAGACAGGGTTACACCGGGGGATGTCAGCGAATGTGCTCTTTACGGCTGTGAGGTGAAACACATTTCACCCACATATCACATCCGGCAATTTACCCGTAAACAAAGTCTGAAACTACAGGCGTTCATTTTATTTTTGCAGCCCCTGCTAGTTTCTCTTCTTCTCTGCCTGACTTCTATCTATAGCCATCAGTGACATATAAAAAAAACACCAAAAGCAGCAAATTATGGATTTATTTAACCCTGTGCAACACATCTTATCCCTCATCCAGCAATTTACAGTCTGACACTATAAGCGTTTGTTATATTTTTGCTGCTTGTTTCTCTTCTTCTCCATCCGACTTGTGTCTATATGCAGCAGCAGTATATGAAAATGTTCTTTTTTGGCCATGTTTGGCAGGAAAGCAGCAAATTTACAAATTTACTGAACCCTGTGCAACCCCTCCTCTCAAACAACGTCTGAAGCTATAAGCGTTCATTATATTTTTGCTGCTAGTTTATCTTTTTCTCCATCTGGCTTCTATCTATATCCATCAGTGATTTTTTAAAATGTTCTTTTTTCGGCCGTGTTTGGCAGGAAAGCAGCAAATTTATCGAACCCTGTAGAACTCCGTTTCTCATCCAGCA
>NW_007578871.1:0-20032 GCF_000690725.1 Stegastes partitus
GAAACGTGGAGCCAGACATCACGTTTTTAGACCTGATACAAGCTGTGAGCTGCTGTACGATGTGTGTCTGTTGGACTCGGTGGTGATGAGCGCCTCTGTTTGGAGCCTCGTTGTTTTCTTCTTCACCTGCATGGTCTCTTCTTCTTCTTCACTCCTCATATTGACAGACAGACGACTTCTCCTCAGTCTAAATGTCAACTCTCACTCAGCTCTTCTGCTGCTTCCAAAGCCTCCAATTACTTTTGAACTCTTGGAGTTTGCGGGTTTAAAGAGCTACACTGCATGTCTGCATCCTAGGGATCGACCAGCATGTTTATTTCAGAGGCTAGCTTGATATTGATTATTGGCAACCGATACAGGCAGATAATTGGAACCGGTATACGTTAAATGTTGTATAATAACAGCATGTGATAGCAGAAAAACTAGCATTCATGACTAGGTTTGTCCAGTCATAGGGACGACTGTATCTAACTATTTACAGCAGAAATAATGACATCATGTGAAACTACGAGACTCTCCTGTTTACTACCAAATCGACTGATTCACATCAATAACAGTTAGTCTCCCGCAGGTCTGTTCTTCTCTGTTTTGTTGATTTTTCTCTGTTCTATCTCTTTTATTCTCCACTAAGGCCAGACACCGTTTCAGGCTGATCTGCGGCTGCCTTCTAAGTTAGCCGCTAGCTGTTAGCGTAGCCTCGACCTCTTTGAAAGCAGCTAATTTCCTGATTTGTGTCTTTGCTTCTTGTTCGGTTTTTGCAGGTTGCTTCTCTGCAGGGAGACGCGTCTTTCAGTTAGAACACAGTGTTAACGCTAATCTGGTTTTAGGAAGATGTTGCAGTAATCTGGCTAGCGTTAGCCACAGGCTGAGAGGCGTAGCAAACCTCTTAGCGATAGCCTTAGCCTAGCAGAGTCAGCACAATAGGTTCCAGCTGAGGAATTAAGCAATAAAAGGTCCATAAAAATAACAATAACAAAACCAATAATGAGAAAAAAGCCGTACTGCATCCACTGGTTTCACTCACTGTTCATACTTTTTGATTATATATTTTTTTAATGTTGTCCAATTAAATCTTTCTCTTGTTTGCTATCATGTGTTTTAGTGCATATGAGTGAAGGGTTGCACGATTTATCAAACCTGACTTGGGTCCATCTTTGGTAAACCTGACATTAGAGCGTATTGGTTAATTGGTAAATGTTGGTCTGAGCTGCTGCAGTACCTGAGCGGAGACTAGAAGCTTCTCCGCGCACTGTCGACTCGCTAGCATCTACTGTAGGCTGCATGTGCGGCGTTCAGGGAACATTGGTGAAAGATGTTCAGCAAGTGAGGTGTTTTAGACACAATTTTATTTCTATTTTGTGTTTCAGAGATGCATTGAATTGAGGTTTTGAGGCTTATTTTGGTGAACATTTAGCGGGAATGCAGCACAACATGGAAGGAAAAAGCAGTTTTCTGCTTATTAAAATGTCAAAATAAAACACATTTTGTTCCTAAATTCATTGAAGAATCATCAGCTTTATCATCTTTTTGCCCGTAATCTTGCAGCTCTAATTGTGTCTGCGTAGCCCTGATTATAGCGTCTGCCCTGCTGGGTCTGACTGGATTCTAGCTGCATGCTTGTAATACAGTTTATCACCATTTTAAAAAGTTCTATTGCAGCGTGCAGCTCGTCTGGCTTTTCAGATAAACATTATATGTAAAATACTTCCTCCCCCGCCCCCCAAACTCACAGTCCTTGCACGACCTCGTATTTTCAAAGCCACAGCTTCATAATATTTCGGCCATTCGATCGACACCGACTCATAAAATCTCTTTCCACAACTTTTACAGCATTGTTCCCCCTCCCTCGCTCAGCTCCAGGGTTACCCTCGGCCCAGTAAAAGCTTTGGAGCATTATCACAAACGAGAGTTGGACCCGGTGGAACAAACAGGGACGTACTTTTATGTTTTTTTTTCTCTTTTTTTTTGGTCCGCTTTCTAACAAGAGAGCCGGAGACAAAAGCAGCCCAATAAGAGTAAAAGCAAAGCTTGTGTTTTTTTAAACGAACAAGCCGGAGTTGAAAAGAGGACGGAAGTCAAAAAGAGAAGCCAAATCGAGGAAGAAGAGGGTGGACGAAGGAGGAGGGGGGGAGGGATTAAGTAAATGGCTCTTTTATATTCCCTGTGTTCAACTCAAATGGAAAGTTACTCCAGATAAACAGGCTTCCCAGTAACATACACTTTATTGGTATTCATCCACAGCAGAGAGCAGACTCGGGGTCAGGAGCAATCAGTTTGCAGTGGGCTCATGGAGACGGGAGCAACATCTCACTCCAGCATCTTTCAATTTCCAACACTTTGGCATGTTTGTGTCTCAGCCTGCCATTAATTGCAAAACCGTCCACCCATAACAATATGAGTTTCTGCCGCCCGAATCAAAGCCGGTCGCAAAAAAAAAAAAAAAAGGGGGGCCGGCGGTTAGCGTCCGATTCCGTTTCCAATCCGTGAATTACATTTCAAGCAGCGTCCCAAATTGGCGGCGGCTCGGCTCCGTACTGTCATGCTGTTTGCAAAGCAGTAATTGGATAATCCATTTTAAGATGGAGATGAAGCCCCAAACCCGTCTCTCTCTGCCGCCGTACAGTCACCTTGGCGGCGTCGATCTGTGAGAAACTCTCCCCGTCCAACACTTTAACTTCCCTTCTGCCTTCACTTGTTAGCAAAGAGCGCCTCTTTTTCATTCCCCTCACATTGGACTTTATCTTAGAGCACTTTATGCCCCACTGCCCAGTTTCCAGGGCACTTCTGGGGCCAAGTCTCAATTCTTATTGCACTCTCCTTAATTCACTTGAGAGCAAATATAAAGCTGTAATTTGATGTTTTCTTGCAATATCCCTAATAGGCCGATGAAGCAGCCATTGTGGCTTGTTGAAAGTGTAATTGTCAGCAAACAACGGAGGCAGAGGGAGGGATCGCTCCGCCTGTTGAAGGAGGCATTTCGCTGCACAGTGACTTCTTTCATACTGTTTGGGAAATGTGCATATTTCGCACACAAAGCCAGCTCTCACTCCAGATTCTTCTGCCTTCCAAGAAATCCCCCCCACTTCAGCATCCTGCAGGGGAGAAGCGGCTCGTCCATAAAGTGCTGGTGATTGAACACATAATCAGCTGTGCTTGTGACACTCGGCGCAGAAACCCAATCCACCTGCTGTTTATTCACTATTCAGCCGCAGATAAGCCATTAGCTTCCATTCATCGGGCTCGACTTTCTCCTCATGAGGAACACAAGCAGAGGCCTACGGGTTAATGTTAACTGGAGAACGTTTTTTTTTTTTTTTGGCTCCGATCCATTTATCAACACTTCATGTACCTTAAAGTCTCGGTATCTCTGGGTCAAGCCTTCTGTTTGGCGTTTGCGGTTTCAATTCGCATCCAAACACATGTATGGTCGCCTCATTTCTGATTCTAAATTAGGCATAAGCGCCATTATCATTCCTCTACAGGGGTTCATATTTCTTAAACAAACTGTAGTGGGCGGAGCTAAGCAAAAAGTGTGTTTTCTCAAAATAGTGACAGGTGGAGTTGTTGTCGTGGAACATTTGCATGCAGGTAGGCGACAACTGCATGATCCAAATCCTGTGTGGCAGCTGTTTGTTGTTGTGTCCTAAAGGGGCGCTGCAGTGACGTAGTAGGTCAAGACACAAAAAATATAGGCTCCTACAAGTCCCATAATGCACCTTGATAACATCTTATTTCACCATTTAACCCTTTTTAAACCAAAGGCAGGTTTAAAACACTTGCTGTCACCCACATTACAGCCATTTATCAGAACCAGAAAATGCAAAAACTGAAAAAAAGCAAGATTTTCAACTTTCCAACGGTCCTTAAACTACTCATCTCTGATGGTTGAGCTTCAAATCGTGATATTTCATCAAAATCGTTTATTCTACAATTTGCAAAAAGTTGTGATTTGGAGTTTGCAAGCAGAGGGAGGGTCTGACAGAAGCGGCCAATGGCAGGATTATACCCACGTCCTACATCTGGTGAGTCACATTAGCCCCGTACTGGACTCTATATGTCAGAAGGTATAGAAATGGATTTGCCTGACAGTTGAATATCTGTGAAGAAAAAAGCTGCATCCAAGCTGTTCCTTATGGTTCTTTAGTTGGTCGAGAACCTTGTTGTACAGCTCCTATAGGACACTGTAGCGTTGGAGGGTCGGGTGTACTTTAGCTCCAGAAGCTCCAGAAGACAACGGAAACCTGTGTTCTCTACATGCATGACAGAAAATGTGTTGTAGACTAGCTGTAGTACCTCGTTGTTCCACCAGGTGGAGCCTTGTACTGTTTAATACTGTAGAGACCAGAGGAGGCGTCACTCAGACTACAGGCAGTTCTTGGCAAACAGAGAGGATTGTGGGAGTTTAGCAAGCAACGGGCACCACGACAAGACTTCTGTGATGATTAATGACTTCTGGAGAGAGCTCACATGATTAAGAGAAACTGGGGTCGACTAGGACAGGATGGTGTTTGTGTTGTTCTGGTTATGTGGACTTGTGACCATTGTGTGTGGAGAAGACCTGTGGAGGCCCAGCTGGCTGAGAGCTGCTCCAGGACACCAGCTGCCAGTCATCTCAGCTAGTTAGCCTGGAGCTGAAGATCTACATTTCGGCCCTTGTTCTCCCCGCCTCCGGTCACGTCTGATTGGACCACCACCACGCCTCCAACCAGAAACCTCTCAGTCGGGCTGGCTGGGATGTAGAGTGAACAGTCCGTCCTGGTGCCTCTCGGTTTGTGTCTTGTGTTCGTGGTAACTTCTGTTAGCAGCTGCTAACTCGGTGTGGGAGTTTCCACAGAGTCTTAGTGAAGACTGACTCCCGCTAGCATCTGCCCAACCTGGTGAAGAAGTTCCTCGTGTCTTGTGTTTTGAGTTTGTTTTAGTTTCTTTTGTTATGTGTGGATGTTGCTGTTAGATTTAAAGTTTGGCTAAGGAGTCTGTTAGCTAGCATTCGACGCTCTGTTAGCCTTCGTTTGGTTCTTTTGATTTTCAGCAACATCCACCATCTTCTTTTGTATCATCACAGTTCTGTTGTGTTCATTTACTGAGCAATACATTGTGTTACCTGAACCATTTCCATCTGGTTTATTCGTTACATCCAGCTGACCCTAGAGGCTGGATCGTAACATTAGCATCTTTAGCATCTTGCCACAAGTTGTGCGGATGTTAACAAATGATCGCTACCCATCAGTTAAAAAATGCCTTGATCCCGTCTTTGAGATCGATTCGGGACATCCCTGCTGTTAACATCTCGACTCTCTTGTATCAACATCAGGCCAGAGGGAGGAAAAAAGAAGTTTGAAAAAGCAGGTAAAGAAGCAGAGCAAGATCCATCTTAATCCATCTGAAGGACCAAATGAGTGACTGCTTTAAAAGCTTTCCTACTGGGGCTGAAATATTAATATTTGCTGCTCAGGAACATTACCAGTATCCTCGGAGTGAGGCAGCGATAATTATTAATGAATCTCATTTTCAGGCCACTGTGCTGGATGTTCAAAGTGCCTGCGACCTTCAGAGGGAAAGCTCGGCACAGCGCTGCCTCCTATCCGGAGTCACTAGACTAGAAATGAACAATCTGCTACGATTCTCTTATTGCAGTCGGAGCTCATCTCGCCGATTTGTTTACCTCAGCGGTTGTGCTCGAAATGACTTATTCATGAACATGTGGAAAACCGTGTCACTCCAGAAGATGCCGCACTTTTTATATGAATAGACTGATGGGGCTCTTTTTTTTCTCGCTCATTGGCGCTTCAGGCAAGGGCATCGTCGTAAACAGGCGGCGCCGGCTCAACACGGAAACACTGTTTGAGTAAACACGAGGTCCTTGAAGGTAGAAAAAAAATAAATACAAAAAAAAAAAAAAAAATCTGCAACCCATAAGCTGTGCAAATTGCTTCAGAACACACAGGTTTTTGTTAAACTGGAGGCGAGCGTGGATCAGATCGTAGGCGGACTGAGAAGCCGCTGCTTGTAATCGCAGCGTAATGGAGGATCCTCCAGCAGCGCTTCCTTTCAAGCTTCTTCAAGTGGAATTTTTATATTAGACCTTTAAACTTCAAGCACTCTCTGTTTCTTTAATTTTTTTCTTTTTGGATTTATCTTTATCCTTGGTCTCTCTGTGGCTGATTTTTCACTGTCCTGCACCTCTATGGACGCAGAACAACCGTTTTACAGCTTTTACAAACTTATTTTAAAACTCTACTCTGCAAAGAATAAAAGATGTTTCCCCATGCTGGATGGATCCTCCAACATTTTGCTCCTCTGTTCACTGTTTTTGAGCCAAGCCACGTTTGATTTTCCCCTCAATCTCTCTCAGTTTGGCAGAATAATCCCTAACTGTTGGTTGCAGCTTAGTCATGCCAAGGATTGCAGATTTTTTTATTTTCTGCAAAATCTGATGCAAAATATTCCTTTTTTGGCACTTTTTTAAACAACAGCATGCAGAATAAAGTGACTTTGATGAAAAATCACCATTCTAAGCTTAGAGTTAGCTTCGTTTCCAGAGTTTTTCCATTCTTGTTGTTTGTTTCCACAGCTTGCTGGCAGGTTTTCTTGGGTTCAGACGGTTAAATAAACATCCCATGTCATGTCAAACACTTCCAGCGATGACAATTATCAACCAAGTCTGCCGTTTCCCTCAGCATCTGTCAGCGCCTTGCTTTGGTTTTCCAGACAGAATCTAATTTGCCTCGCGCTCGTGACCCTCGTCTTGAGTCGCAGCGTGCAGCTCTTTAGCCCTGAGCAGCCAGACAAAGCTAACAATTAGCTGGCGAGCACAGCGGCGCCCTCGGTCGCTAATAAGCTCAGTGTTTACCTCCAAAAACAGATGTAAATGTGGAGCTAATGCTGGACTGCAGTTTGTTTACATAAATGCTATTATCGCTGCATGTCTGGAAGACGCATAAAGAGGCAACAAACACACACACAGCGCTAATGGCTGGACTGGGACACAGAAACCAGACCAACCCACCGCCATCGATCTTCTCTCGCCGCTGAATATTTATTCCAACTGAGCCACTCCCCGAAACCATTAACGCCACTTAATGAGTAAGAGGGAACCAAAGAAGATGAAGAGAGAGGAAAGATAATAAATACCTTCAAAAAAAAAAAACCCCACAGTGCTTCAGCAAAACGCTGGATGCTCTGATGAATCCTGGTTTCCTGTAGGAGACACAAAGACAGTCGACGTGATGAATGATTGATCAGACGATCAGTTCCTTCCACATGAAAGCAGGATTTGATTAAAAACCCACAAAAACCCAAACATGGTTTTCTTTTCATGTTCCACCAGAGCACTGTTCACTCCACACACCGTGGCCTTTTCTACCAGCTCGTTACTGCAGTTTACTATTTCACAGTTTTTTTTTCTGTTTTGTTAAATTACAGACAAGTTACTAAAATCTTAGAAAAAAATGATTTGATTTATGAGTTAACTGTAAAGAAAAATAAAAAATGAGGCCAATAATATCAACATAACATCATAAAATCTGTATTTGTGCTTCAAGTAATTTGTATTTTGACAATATTTGACTTTTAAATTACACGATTATTACTTTAATCTGCAGATTACAGAAAAATTACTAGTGTGTATATTAAGGACTGCAAATGTTTTGTTTAACAGTTATTTTACAGACTTGTTTTGTTAAATTATAGACAATTTCCAGTAAAATCACAGGAAAAGGTATTAATTCACATGTTGACTGCAAACCAGGCCGCATTCATAGTCTGAGATTATTTCCAGATCCACTTGAATAAGAACCTTGTTCTGAAAGGTGCTGTCCATTATTATTATTATTATTATTGTTGTTGTTGTTGTTATTATTTACAGGATTTAAAGATGTGACTGCCCCAGCTCTTCGTACGGAGCTGTAACTGTGTTTATTTCTGGTGTAAAGTTGGACATTTTAACACGGACTTCTTTGGGGATTGACTTGCTTTTGGAGCCCCAAGTGGACATTTGAGGAACTGCACCTCCATGTTGGCTTCATTTTCCGCCTTGTTTGTTTTCAACTGAAGCCAGTTTTGTTTCTCGACCAACTGAACATTGTAGTTTCAAGCAGTTATTCTGCTTTTCGGGTTCCTTCTTTCCTCCTGGATGTTATTTTGCTGCTTTGCCTCATTCAAAGTCCAGACTTTTCTTCTGTCTATGTCATCATGTGCAGGGAGTTTGGCCCCAAACACCAAAAGACCAGCTGCCTATCTCCTCAGTAGACGTCGCTCTGTCTACACTCAGATACTGAAGCTTCCTAACCAACGTTACCTGGCTATAAGTCCAACCGACCAATCAGAGCAGAGCATGCTTTTCCTCTTAAAGACACAGGAGCTAAAACAACGGAAATGCTGCAGCGATGTATAGTATGAGGAAAATAATCTAAATCTGTAAATGTGCAGAATATGGCAACTTTAATCAATTAGCATCCTTGATATATATTAAAAAAATCTAATACTCATCTGTAACAGGTTAAAACCAGGTAGAGATGAGTCATAAAGTTTGCTAACACAAGCCTTAAAGAGTTGCGAGTCACATCAGATGTAATATTAAAGCTAAAGTCATATAAATTCCCCTTTTCCTGTCACCAGAGGATCATTTTACTCTTTTAAAAGAGTCTGCTCCAACACTGCCCCCAACCCAATTTGGCAGAACTGCGCTCCAGATTTGTGTATTTCTGTCAGAGCTCCATCTTTGGGAGGAATTTCCTGCAGTTGGCAGATAACCGACGATTAATTTGTTCCTGAGGACAAAATTGCGTACCACCTGCTAACATGCACCTCCATGCAAATAAGTATATTTGTAATTGACCTCACATCTGAGCGGCGCCACCAGCCTAAGAGGATAATTATGAGAGGAGCCGTGCTAATGATGTCTTTAAGTTTCAGCGCCCTTCGCCACTCAGTCAACTTTGACCCGAGGAATAGTTTGCAATGGTACGATTGTGAAAAGTTCAATTAAGCTGTAATTTGAGGCAGAGACCGCGGAATAATTGCGCGACGGTGGGTGGTCTTTCAGTTCAGTCTGAGCATGCCTAATAAGCAGGCTGTCTCACTCCTCAGCAGCTATTAGCATCTGTTCCCTGATGCGAGATGTCGCTGAATAATGACAAGGAGAGCAAACTGCATCTTACTGTGTTTTTGATTTATGTCTGGCGTCTCACAGAGGCGTAATGAAGAGCGGTTGTTTACCTGCCTTTAAATGGACGGTCACATTAGAAACCACCTCGTCGAAATTCACCATTCGCACGCGTGTTTACATGCAAAGATGGATGTTTACCGAGATTTGCTCCGCGCGGTCGCTTCTGGCTAAAGAGCTCAAACACAACTCCCAAGCTCCTGTTAAACATCACAGGCACGTTCTCCGTAAAAAAACCAACATCCTCCGTCTTTGCTGTATATCTGATATACTGGCCATAATTACTGGAAGTAAGCCGGACTGGATATTAGGACACATCTGTTCTATCGGGGGGCAGGTGCTCCTGGGGATTTCTGGAGCAGGTTCCTTCATTAACTCACTGGAAGATGGGAAGAAAAAGAAAAAAAAAGATTCAAAGAAGGCAGAACATGGCTGGTGGGAAAGTGTCACGTTGTCCTATGAAGAGCAATCGATTGTTTGCAATCACTAAAATGGCGCGAGTCCTCACTGCCCCCAAACCAGACGCAAACAAATCACTCCACAACTGGTGGCAGTTACCCTCCAACCTCAGATTCCTGCACCTGAGGCAAATAAATAACGCGCCGCTTTCTGAGAGCAGCTCACAGTAAACTATGGCCGCGACGGCTGTGCGAATAACACGCTGAGTAATTGAGTCCACTATGCATATTTATGACTAAATAGACACCCTGTCGGCCTTTGGATTTATTGGGGAGAGTTGTGGTTTTGGCCGAGGCTCCGTTTTGCAATCTATGGCTTTATAAAAGGGCTTTAGCGAGCAAAACAGTCAATCTGTCATTCCCATTAGAGCGGTATACATCAGCAGGCCGCCTTCTGCAGGCGGCCACTCCAAGCAGCTCTTTGGAGGGAAAGTGGTCGCCACCAAGGAGCAGCCATTCATAAAAGTACATAAAGACGCGGGTATTGATTTTACTCATGCGGTTAATTAATATAATTTTACAAGCATGGCTCCAACAATATGCTGGGGGGTCCTGGATGCATCGCCATTAGACAGTTTCTGTGGAATATCATGAATAAAAAATAAAATATCGTAGTTTGTTGGACACTTTTACATGTTAGAAGCTTTGGTTAAGGTTTGGCACCAACAACACTTTGGTTTGGGTTGAGACGGATCTCACAGTTTGGTTTAAAATACAACCCTTTTGTTCCATGGTGGTTGGTGTCCAAAAAATGAAGTTCCTCTCCCACTGAACTGTATTGTCAGATAGGTTTTGAAGGAAACATGGTTTTGTCTTGAAGTCATTTAAAGAAGTTTCTCTTGTCGTTTACTTTCGTTTTACAGGTTTGAAAAATACAACATCATAGTTTTTTGGACACTTTTACATGTTAAATGCTTTGGTTAAGGTTTGGCACCAACAACACGTAGTTTGGGTTGAGACGGATCTCACAGTTTGGTTTAAAATGTGACATTTTTAATTACAATTAGACATATTTTTTGTTGGATTATGTGTATGATGTATCACGAATGCGCTTCTAAACAACACATCTTTGCCATTTATCTTGCTGCTTTACTGTCACTCCTTTTAGGTCAACCAAGACTTTAACCTGAGCCACATTTTTCTAAACCTGACCACGTAGTTTTGGTTCCTAAACCAAACCAGGAAACCACAAGCAGCCAATGACGTACATTTAAGTACTTTGTGGGACACAATCTCTGGTCTTCTGGGTGGAAGTGGCTGGTTTTTGCCTCCATCTTGCCGTCCTGCATCGTAATTTTGTGTCTCTTTCAAACAAAGTCCCTTTTCTACAGGTGACAAATTACAAACCCCTTAAAATGTAACTGGAAGGGCAGCTTAGTCGTACAGGAGTATCATTTTGCGGAGTCTGTTTTGCAAAAGCTTCTGGCTCACGGTCATCCTCTGAGCCCAGGATGTAGTGATGGTGTCCCTTCCAAATAGTGATGGAGGAACTGTTTATGGTTTATAATGGATGATTCGCTGCACGATCAAGATCTGCAGCAAAACTTTAAATCTGACTCGAGTTCAAGCTCCACATGTGATCACTGTTACGGTATAATTTTGTGATTTAGGACTCGTCTGGACTGTATTTGGTTAAATTTAGGCACCAAGACTATTTGATTAGATACATAAAAAAAGATTAAAACACATTATGGACTGGGGAAAAAAGAGTTCTCGAGAGACTCTCTGGGTAAATAAAGGTTTAGAATCAATAAATAAACCATTTCTCCTGTTATGGTTATTTATTAGCTTGGATTTGCTTTCATTATTCGTCCAACTTGGCATTTGCTGTAAGTCGTGTTTTTTATTTGTTTTGTTTTTCCTTTATGACACTGTGGCTCGTCTGAAATAAATCAAACAGATAAATGAAGCGCTTTGTTTTCCAAAGTTGTTCTTATTGATATTATTACCGTCGTAATTATTCGACTCCGACTGCAGATATCCTGCTGCGAGGATATGGTGAAGCTAAAAAAAGAATCTTAACACGACAATATTCAAACGCTTAAATAAAACGCAGTGTTCCAGGTGTCTCGTGAACTCCAAATTAGTCAAAGTGTGCACATGTAAACCGGTTCTGTGGTGCATTAAAACGACAACTCACGCTTTGAGTTCACCGCTGCAGAGTAATTAAAGCCACCGTGACGCTGGTAAACATGTCGGACTCGACGGCGGGGCGACAACCCGACCACCCGGTGTTTAGCAAACATGCGGCGTAGGGATGCAGGGCCCCGTCTACTCCCCGGAGGCTTCGTTAATGTGATGGCATTTACAGCTCCTGGCTCAGTGACTGGATCAGAGCGAGGAAGTGCAGCGTCTGCGAAGTTCTCCCTCCGAACCTCTCAATGACAAAAACACAACATAGCGGGAAACATTAAAAGGTCATAGTCTAATTAGATAACTCGGAGGTGTTGTTATGAACCGATTAAACCAGGGATGCGGCGGCGGCGGCGGCGGGAGAAGTTCCCTCCGTGGCTCTGAGGGAACTCTAAAGGCTGACTGCCAGCTCTTCACATTCAATCCTACACCGTTACACACTTTTACACCTGCCTGCTGGAGTGTCCACCCTGCCGACCGTCGAGGAGCAACAACTAGCTCCTCGACGGACACTCGAGGAGCTGTTTCAATTCATTGTCCAGCCGGGATGTTTGACCCGTTTTCCACCGTGCCGACAAAACTTAGAATGAAACCCAACGAGGACCAGTGACGTGCAGTGAGACGCCCTGTGACTCTGAAATACTGAAGTTATTATGAGTTGTTGTGCAGCCAAGGCAGAGGAATTAAAAACCGAACGCACAAAAGTCAAGAGACAAAGAAGACTAATAATAATGAGACTTAATGGAGGAAAGATCCATGTAGGATGCGACTTTATTCATGACCTATAGTAATATCTATCTATCTATCTCCATCCATCCATCCTCGTCCATCCACCCGCCCGCCCATCCATCCCCGTCCATAAATCCATCCATCCATAAATCCATAAATCCATCCATCCATCCATCCATCCATCCACCTACCTACCTACCTACCTACCTACCTACCTACCTACCTACCTACCTACCTACCTACCTACCTACCTACCTACCTACCTACCTACCTACCTACCTATCCATCCATCCATCCAAATACATATCTATCTATCTATCTATCTGGGTTTTCTTGGGTTGCTTGTGTACTTTATTGAGTTTTGAATGCTGTCGTACATAAAAATGTCTATATTTGTGTTACTAGAAATATTTTTTGTGTCTGTGTGCACATTAAGGCAAGGATTCATTGTCCTATAAATCACTGTTAAAGCTCTTTTTTTAATTTAATTTATTTTATTCTTCAATTGTATTCTTCATCCTTTACTTACTTATTGATTTATTTAGCTATTTATTATTATTATTATTATTATTATTATTATTATTATTATTATATTACCCTAGATTGAAGGTTTTAGCCTTCGTTGTCTTTCGTTCTTATTCTACAAGTTCTTTCTCTTTTACTTTGTTATTCTAATTTGTGGCCCTTCTAGGATTTTCCTGGTACCAGCTGGTCTCTGCTGTTATTCTGGATTCATTCCATTTTCCTTTTCCCACGTTTAACTCTACTCTTTCCCTTTTTTTGGTTGTTTGATGATCTTTTCTGAGTCAATGCAAAAAAAACAACTGAACTCACATTACAACCTGTGACACATCCAAACACCACAGAAGAAGAAGAAGCGTCTGATCTTTTCTTAAAAACTGAAACTCCAGTGGTTCTGTAGACGAACAGGTCCACCTGCTGCTGAACCAGAACCTGAGAGGAGAGTCCAGGTCTGAGGAGCCTCATCGTGTCCACGTTTATACACGACTTCAGACTCAAAGCTGAGAAGAAGACGTTTCTTGTTTTCTTAATTATCTCAGTTTAATTGTGAAAAACGACCCAAAGCCCAGAGTGACATTTCCAAATGTCTCGTTTTGTCCAACAAACGCTGGATTCACTTCAGCTTCAAACGAGGAAAGCAGCAAATCTCCACACGGGAGGAGCTGGAGTCGGTCGCTTCTGGGCAGTTCTGTCTGGACCATAACTTAAACGGTCGTTCACTCAACATTTCATCATCTGTCCGATCGTCGATTAGCGTCTTAAGCTCAGTGTGAAGGTTCAGATCACAGATAGAGAAGAAACACTGTGTGTGCATTTTAACTTTCTTAGAACCACACAGATCTGAACTTCACTCATTTAAATGCAGATTTATCTGATGCAACAGATGACACACACGCCGAGGTGACTGATAAAAAAAAAAAAAAACGATTACATTTACGATTGATTAGCAGAAGTTAGTAAAACAGAGGCCATGCCAGAACTCCAGGCCTCCATTAACGGCGACCGGAGCTGATTTAACCTCCACGGTTTCCAATCTATGGACGGAGAGAACGAGAGCCAATTTTTTAATTACAGCTTTTTTTCAGCAGTTTTTCTGTTGCAGCCAAAAACTTGAGGATGTTGAGGGACAACTTCTACCTGTCACCGGACTCTCGCAGAAAGACGCTCGGCGACGTTAAAGTCGAACTAACTTTGACTCCTTAATTATCGCTGCCATTGGTTAATTACTGGCTGATGAGGCCTGTAAATGAAAAGCATCTGTAGATACATCTTCAAACCTGAAAAAAGCACTTTTAGTAAATGTTAAATGTAAGAAAAGCCAGAGTTTGTCCCAGTTAGCAGCAGCGAGTGAAGATAAATCCACGAGTCCTGTCTCTTTCTGATGAATGCTGCTGTTTATGAGTTTCCTGTTGTGGATTACTTTTTACATTTTTAATAAAACATCAGCGCGCTGTAGAGCCACTTAGGCCAACAGAGATAATGCAAGTAATCATCATAAGATATCCATTTAAGTTCAGCAGTATTATTATTATAGATACAGTCTATTTCTCTGTGTTAGTTTTGGGATTTTATGAGGTGCAAAAAGCAGCAGAAATATCAGCATTGGTCATTAAAAAGCAGATCAAATGAGGTCAAACTGCACAAAATCACATCTGTATATGATTTAGAGGCTCGTATGGAAGCGGATCACGTCAGAATGTAAAGTAATCAGATTCCATGTGACTGATGCTGTTCAGGCGTATGAAAAAAACGAGATCCGTGTCACATGTGAGCTAAAAGAAATCAGAAATCAGATCTAATTCTTGATGATTTCTGCACAACATGACACCTAAACTGTGTTCTCGTGTCCAGTTTTAAAGGAACGTCACACCTTTAATGTGGCAGGAAAAGCTTTCAGGGCCTTCATTTATCATCAGTGTTGTTAGAAACATCAGAAAGCCATCAGTGGTGGTAGATCCCACTGGTTCGTACTGGTCCAGTCCTACAGCAACCTATAACATTGATGTTACCGCGACAGATGAGTTTGTGAGCTACGTGCAAAACTCATCGACTAAAACACTGAAAAAATGTTTGTTTCATTTGTCAAGCTGTGCCTGTTCTCTGCCAGTCCTTGATAACTCATCTAAGAGTTGATCAGTTTCTATCCCAGCACCAGGTTTAAGTTGGTTTGTTCACAAGATCGTTGTAGGCATCAGTTTTTTTTAAAATATACCTTCAGAAACGTCTCCGATGAACCGTATAAGGCAACAACACGCCTCTTCAGACACCATCACCATCGTGGCAAAGAGGAACTTTTCACACACCGAAATCGAAGTACTTGTCAGCGAAACTGAAGCAAACCAGAAACTATTGTTTGGTGCATTAAGTGTTGGGATAACCATCGATAGAAACAAACACTGCATGAGACAAGACAAGCACCGCAGTTAGAGGTCGCCGGCAGAAATAAAAAAATGATAAAAGTGGTTTGATGTTTCCACAAAACACATCACGGCCCATAAAAGAGAAATGACTGCAACTGGACAAACGAATACCCAACGATCACCCAGTGGATCACCCTGATCACCTACAGATGAGATGTTTTAATAAGTCCAGCGAGAACATCTCCACTCTCTCTGTAACACTCACCAATAAGCCAGCTGTCTTCAGCAGCTCCTGCTTGGAGACCCACAGAACTGTTCTGCTCAATAAATGAGTCCTCCATCCCTCCAGGCCACCGGGCAACAACGTTCGATAGCGACAAATGTGCATCGTATATTGATTGAATGAAACCCTTTTCTATTAACATAATTAAATTCATTAGTGATGCTGCTTTGATTGCGATGTGGGTTTAGTCTGTGGCTCCACTTACGTTTGGGAATCCAGCAACGGCGTGACGTCCCTGTTTGATTTGGGCTCGTTGGTGACGTCTGTAAGGGAGCTGGATGTAGGCTGGGGCCAGGGGAGGTTTGGTACCCAACACTGCCGGCTTGGTCCTGCTCAGTGGTGGCTGGGAAATGCTGCATATCTCCAACCTCACGCTGGGATGTGCTGGTGGCCCAAAAATCCCTTATTCTTCCACGATTCTATCGCTAGATGACGTGCGTAAACATGGTCAGAGTTTAAGTATAAGTACAAGTTGATAAATTCTGTACTTTGCGTGGGAATGTTCGTACGCACTCATTAGGCACACGTGATAAACGAGGCTCCTGGTGAGGAGATCGGACGGGATTTGCGTCCTTTCACTTCAGGGTTCAGTCACAGTTTTGTTAGTTTTAGGCACAAACTCACTGAGAAAAACTTCCTTTTTGGGTTAAAAAACCTCAATGACTCCATCTAACATCTGATTGGTTGGCTGAAAAGGAGCGACTACAGGATCAATCCATTTTGAAAACTAACCATGAACATCCCGGCGTTTACACAGAGGCTGTTGGACTCAACTTATCATCAACTTATCTGGGAGCATAGATGGTATAAAAGATGGACGTAGCAACCGGCCCTGAAAAATGAAGCCAACCCAGAAGTGTCAAAAACCTGCAATATCACTACGTCCACTAGCTGCTGGCTCCACAAAGCCCTGGCTCCCATAGACTGGAACTGGAAAAGAAGTGATCACAGATCATGAAATACTGCATTCCTACAGCTCAGGATTTTTTTAAATTAGTTTTCATGGTCAAGTCCAGAGATCAGGTGGCCAATCTGAAAATAAATCAATACTGAATTTGGAAAAAATCGTCAACATTTTGCGGGGCAAGGGGCGTGGCTGGCTTGATTGACAGTCGGCAGCGACAATGCAGACGAAGCGAGCAGAAGGCGGTAAATGTGGGCGGGGCAGAGAGGGCCCGCCTCTCAATCCGTCTGACCAATCGCTGCTCCTATGGCTCCGCCCCCCTCCCACGATTTTTGCGTCACTGGCTCCAAAAATCCAAGATGTCAACCAGGAAGTAGCAAAACCCTGGCTTCATTTTCTCAGTGCAGAAACCAACGGGTGACGTCACGGTAGCTACGTCCATCTGTTATACCGTCTATGTCTGGGAGTCGACACTAAACTAACTGGTGTCAGGGAAGTCGTCCATGTGGCTGCATTTGGGTCAGAAATTCGAGTGTAAACTTTGCAAACGGCGTCTAAAACCAGCAGCTGACTCGTCTGCGTTTTACTCTTCGACGGTCGATAAATCTCCAGAAATATTACGAACATGTGCAGCTGCTCTGCTCCCAGTAGAAAATAACCAGCTTCAAAGTATTTAATATCCTCCAAATGCGAGCTTTATAAGTTAATTTAGCATTCATTTAATAAAGCTGCAGGAACAGAACATTTAGTTCTGATCGGCTGGTTGAAGAGCAGCTACGAGTTCAGTTGACCGAGATGGTAAGAACTAAACAAGCAGTCTTTGTTCTTTCCTGAACCACTTTCAGAAACTCTCGTAAACATCCGATAGATGAGTTTCAGGAACTCTGTAAAGAACCGAACGCCTCCGAGGCTCCACATAAACACACATTCCTCCAATAAAGCCTTTATTTTGGGGGACGCCTCGCTGCTTTTGATATGTGCTCGTCTGCCCATCGCATAAGCTGGCTGTTAAAACCATTCATTACTCGCTCAGTTAACATGCGACACAGCGGACAAACAACCGCGGCGTCCATTCCAGCCCCCGACCATATTTATTTAACACGTGGCGCACATTTCCACGAGGGCTCGGCTGGAGCAGAACCCGGCGAGTTGGGATTTCATGATTGCAGTTAATCAAATAAAATCAGCGGCGGGTCTCCTGGGTGGCTGAACGGCTTAGTTCAATATTCTGTCCTTCACTGGAGCTTTTTTCTTTTTTTTTTCCTCCCCCGGTGCAGCCTGCTGCTCACAAGGGCGAACGGTTTAACTCCTGTTTGTTGTAGTCGGAGTCAATCTGGCAACATTTTCATTTCTGCCAGATGAAAACGGATGGCGCCATAGGTCCGGCGTGTTCGCCTCCCCTCCGCTGCCACAACAGTCGCCGCTCGTCTCAATTTAAGAGTGCCCTCGAGTTACAATAAAGAGATATTGGAAACAGAGGAATACGTAATGTGAGCGCTATAAATGAGCGACAAAGAAAAATGTTTCGCCCGGATTTTCGTTTTTTTTTTTTATCCACTCCGCTATCTCTGCCCGCGTCTGGACCGCCATCGTTATGACACCGTGCAACACATAATTTTTAACGCAGCCACTTTAAATTATTCACCACCTCTGCAATTTTCATGAGTGAGGTGATTACACAGTGAAATGGTACTGCGGGCAAAACAGGAAAGTATTTCTCCACAGCGTTCGCAGCCGAGGACTTCCCGGCACGCCGGGGAGAGGAAAACGACTTTTTTCAAAGATATTCTAATTCCATTACGGGGCGTCTGAAACGGTCTCCTTCTGCATCTCCTAATGAGGGCCGTGACCTCTGGCGGGGCGCGTGAAGCGGGAAAAGATCTTTGTGTACGAGGGAGTGTGGGAGAGAGACGCATGAATAATGGAGATTTGCAGTTGAAGCCGTTTTAAACAAGCGCACAGAGGCTCAGTTTGACGGTTCTGGCAATGACTTCAATTGTGCCAGTGGAACCTCTTCTTTTTTTTATTTCTCTTTGTACGGCTGCTGTGGACCAGATGTAGAAATTAGCATCGGCACAATATCCGAGGTCGGATTTTTTGCACCCTGGGCCGCGGAGCTCGGTCGCGGTCGCCGGGTTACGATACGAGCTTGTCTCCGAGCACTTCAGAGACGACGGGTTAACTAAATGTAAATGACGGATAAAAATAGCCGCTTGGTGCAGCGCGGAGGCCGGAGCGGTATCAGAAGAGTCCGGAGGAGTCTTTATATATATTTTACTTTACAACTAATCTGCATCCTCGATTACATTTCGAGGTCCTGAGGGTCAACCGTCACCGTGGTAACGCGGAAGATGAAGGAGATGCTTTCTGTGAAAGGAGCTATTTTAACCTCAAGCACGCTATTTTCTAGCTTTGAAAACAAAAAACAAAAATATCGGCGGAAGAATAATGGTCCCGCGGGGAAAACAAACAAGACTTGTGCCACCACCAGCTGTCCGGCCTCCTAATGTGGACTTTGGGGCTCTTTGAAACTCGGAAAATATTTTTCTATGATGTCAAATTGATCTGTCACAAAAGGAGGAAAATGGCAAAATTTTAAAAGAAAAATAAGAATGCAATGATAAAGGAACAACATTTGTGGGAGACAGGGTTTTAACTAAGATGCTCTGAGACAGTAAACATGTTTGAAACGTCACAAAAGGTAAAAAAAAAACCCATCAAATATAAGTTATAATTAACACAAGGTAGCGCTTTATGCTACATGGATGCTAAAAAACACAGTAAACAAAGCCAGAAATTACCAGTTGTTTCTCAGAACAGCTAAAAAAAACCACAAAGAAGAAGAAGAAACAAATAAAGTTTGTCCGTCTCTGAGAGAAAAATGGAGGAAGTTTTTTTTCAGTGACTGTTTTCTGTTCTGCAGGTTGTAATTATTCCTACATGTCACCTGCTATGTTTGAGCCGTCTGGACATGAAGAGAATAAAAGAAACAGCAGATTGTTGTTATTGCTAATACAATTACGGTTAATATAATTAGTCTTTCTCGACAAGAACTTGCAAAAAAACACTCTGATTTCATGTCAAAATGACAACAGATTTCTACAAAGTGAGGTCAATTAATTAAAAATACAAAATGAAAAATAAAGTATTCACCTGCTGAGTGGATGCTTCTGTGGCTGCAGCACTGAGTCTGTGTGGACGGGTTTCAATCAGCCTGAACAGTTTTACCTTCGTCTTCTTTGTAAAACTGCTCAACCTCTGTCAGCTTACCCTGGGATCGTGAGTGAACAGATCTTTTCAAGTCCAGACACTAATTCTCAGTTGGATTGAGGTCCGGGGCTCCGACTCCAGAACATTTATCTTGTTGCCTTTAAACCATTTCTGTGGAGCTTTGGCTGTTTGCTTCGGCTCATTGTCTTGATGGAAAACAAATCTTCTCCTAAGTTTCAGTTCTCTTGCAGATTGCATCAGGTTGTCCTC
>NW_007578871.1:21142-24088 GCF_000690725.1 Stegastes partitus
CCACCGTGCTTCACGGTGGGGATGGTGTGTTTGTGATGATGTTTTTTGTGTTTGATGTCCACCAAACATAGCATCTAATCTGATGTGCAAAAAGATCAGATGTAAGAACCTTCTTCCAGGTGACTTCAGAGTCTCCCACATGTCTTCTGGTGAATTTTCGTCCAGATTTATTTTGAACTTTTTTCAGCAGTGTCTTTCTCTTTGTCTCCAATAAAACTTTACTGGTGAAGAACAGCCAACAGTTGCTGTATGAACAGTGTCTCCATCTCAGCTGCTGAAGCTTCTAATCCTTCAGAGGAGTCTCTAAGTGTCTTGGTGGCCTTTCTCATGAGTCACGAGTCACTCGTGCCATATTTCTTCCATTTCTTAATGATGGATTTAACTGGATTCCAAGAGATATTCAGTGACCTGGAAACATCTTTGCATCATCCCCTGACTGATGCTTTTCAATAACCTTCTCTCAGAGTTGCTCGGAGTGTTGTTTAGTCTTCATGGTGTCGTTCTATCCAGGATCCACCAGTGACTGGACCGTCCACATACAGGAGTCTTTATCCTACAACCACTGAGACACATTCACTGACCTCAGATATTCTTTATTTCACTAATTATTTGACTTCTAGCATTAGAAGTGTTGAATAAGTCATTTTAAATACTTACACACATCTTATATTTTGAATTAACTGCCATTACTGGGTAGAAATCTGTTTTCACTCTTAAGTGTAAATTGTTGTCAAAAAAAATCAATGTTAAAAAGCAATAAAATGGGAAAAACTTCCAGAACGGGTGAATATTTTTTGTATGTATAAAAAATGAGACATTGGGTATGAATTGCTGAGTTTTAGAGGAAGTGTTGGATGGATTTTGTCCCCTTACTTCCAGTCTTTATGCCTCGATGAGCTAAGTGCCCGCCGTCTGCTTTACCTTACTCATATACATATTTCGCATACAGATGAGAACGTGGTATCGATCTCCTCATCTGACCGTCAGCGTTTCCTGAAATGTCACACCGTTCCTCCAGGCCCTTATAATTCGAGGTGATATTGCTCTGCTGTTGCATATTCGAACACGAATTTCCGAATAATCCAATTACATGCCGTGCAGTGACTCCGGTGCAACACTGAGCGTTTGGGATCAAAACATGACCAAGAATTCCTGACGTAACCTGCGCAGAGTTGCAAACGCGCTTCAAAAAACGGCTGGAAACAAAGCAACGGTTAGAGTTTCGAGGGATTAAAGAGCGTCAGCGGCGCTCCGTTTGGCCCGGGAAGTCCTTAAATCTGCCGGCTGCAGCGATCCATCTCTGTCCGCGGCCTCAACAAGAGAAAGATAGATGCATTCAATAAATGTGGTCTTGAGAAATCTGCAGGAAATGATTAAGAGTGATAAATGGGGACACGGGACTTTTCTTTTTTTTTTCCGCGGGGCCGTGTTTCATGTGACATCCATTATATCATCAATGGCACAAAAATGGGCTTTTGAAAGGCGCAAGGTGGCACCGGAGAAAAGAAAACCTCTGTGAACTCTCGCCATGTTTCTGTGAAGCAGGCGAGAGGAATATTTTCTTTGAAGCCATTATCCTTTTTATATAAAAAAAAAAAGAAGAAGAAAAACAGCGCTGACAATAATAGGAGCTCTGTGATGAATGTTTCATCGAGTGGAGGCAAAAAAAAAAAAATCTCTTAGGCAACAATTTGTCACATTCTTAAAAGCATGAATAAGTGTTTGTACCTAGACCCCTGCGATTAGCAAGTGAGCTAGTTATTACTGGAGTTTAATGCAAAATGCATGGAGCAACGTCTTCTTTTTTTTGTTGCTGTAGCTCCGCTGGGCCTTCTTCTGCACAACCTCAGCCGCTACGATGCTAACTCCACACCGACGGAAGCCCGCCGGGGCCACGTTTGTCACATAGCTGCTGTGTTCTCCTACAAGACATCGCACGATCGACTCTGAAGAGATGTGGAGGGACCGAGCCAAGCTGTCGCGCCTCCGGAGAGCCGGCGCTACCTGTAGCAGAGGAGGCGCTTCAAAGCGCTCGCGAGGCTACAAGTTCGGCTTTAAAGCGCGTTTGATTGTCGCTCTCTCATCGGATGTTGTTTTAAACACCACCGATCCTTTTAGCGTGAAAGTCTGGCTCTCAGCTTTAGACGGGGTTTCAGGGAACATATGCCCCGGTTCAGCCTTCGGGGGGGAAGGCGACGCTTTCCAGGGGACGTATTAATTCTCCAGCCACATCGCTCGGCTTGATTTATTCAAAGTCTATTCTTAGTTGGCATTTAGCTTAGTGCTAAATGATTTTCAGCTCCAACTGTCTCCTCTCGCCTCCTCCTCCCCTTTTTTTTTTTTTTGTCTTTCTCTATAGCTGCTTTTTTTTCTCCCCCTCCATCTTCACCGTCTTCCTCCACCTCGTCCTCCTCCGTCTTCCTCCCTAATTACGTCTCTCTCCTCGCCATCACTCCTAATTCCTCGGTGGAAAAAAGCCGCGGCTTGCATTCTGACTGGCTGCCTCTCCGGCCGCTCAGGCATGGACAGCTCTCGTTACGGAGGCGCACAACTCTTTCGCTGCTATCTGCTGTTTTTTTTTCCTTTTTCTTGTAAGTTTGGGGCCGAAGCAGTTTCAGCTTCACTTGATTGTTGGAGTTAAGAGGAGACGCATAGAGGCCCAGAGCAAAGGTGTTGAAACAGCTTTATGCATCGTAGAGGTTTTCTGGCACAACGATAAGGGCTTTTTTTTATTATTATACTTCAGCCTCTTTGGGGAATTGCTGCTAAAAATTAATGCTGCAACAGGACGTATGAGGAATAGTGGGAGAAACTGGTGATAAAAGCTGACTAGACTTGTGCCACCACCAGCTGTCCAGCCTCCTGATGTGGACTTGTCACACTTGATCATGATGCTGCCACCACCGTGCTTCATCATGATGCTGCCACCACCGTGCTTCATCATGA
>NW_007578871.1:25323-27137 GCF_000690725.1 Stegastes partitus
TCATGATGCTGCCACCACCGTGCTTCACGTCATGATGCTGCCACCACCGTGCTTCATCATGATGCTGCCACCACCGTGCTTCACCTCATGATGCTACCACCACCGTGCACCACCATCGATAACCAACTATTGTGCTAATCTATTATTCAGTTTTAGCGCATTTTAAAGGTCAAAACGTAGATTGCAGCTTCCTAAACGTGCATGTTTTCTTTTCTCCGTTCCAACAGAGCATCTTGGAAAACACACTTTTACCATTTACTGACATTTTGCACACAGCTAATTGATTAATTGAGGAGTTTATCGACAATGAGAGTATAATCGTTACTTCCAGGCCTAATAGCTGCTCTGAGGTCAGAATGCAAAACAAAAAACGCTGCAGGTTTTTGCCCTTTTCTGCCAATACGCTGCGAGTTGAAAAAAAACAACAACTTGTGACTTGAGGCAATAAAAGCCAACATGAGGTGTGCAGGTGAAGGAGGGGGGACGCCGTTATGCAATTCATCATCGACCTCGTGTTTGTTGCGGGGCTCTGAAAGGTCATTTTCCAGTTAGATTGAGGAGGCTGCTGCTAATGTGGCTCTCCGTGTTAAATGGCATCGGGCTCCACGGCGGAGGGGAACCGGCTGGTATTTAGCTCCAGCGCCGGGTCAAGGTCGAACTCCAAACGCTGGAATCAGGTGGAAAAAGAAAGAAAAAAACCTCCTGCACGTCGTTTAACGCCGCTTTAGTTCAAAACAAGCGGAGATGGAGCTCCTCAGACCGTCTTATAAAGAGACTATTAATCATTTACGAACGGCGGTAAAACTGGGAGCGTCTCATGTATATACGTTTAATGCTCGCGCTCTCGGCGTCCGAGGAGCTTCGTGATAATTACAATAACAGTAATACTTCCTGCAGCGTCCGCCGGTAATTTATGCGGCCTGTCAGCGCTGTCCACTTTTATATAGGTCATTCTGAGTGGCTGATTTATGGAAGCTCCGAGCGAAACTTCTTATCTGTCCGGTTTTATACCTCCATTAGGCCTCTTTGGGTGTTATTGATGGGTCTGCTGGGATACATCATTTATGTCACCGCTTCTGACACCCAGATCAAAATCGGAGAGGCCGAAGCTCTGCATCTCCGCTTCCTCCAACCTCGGTCTGTTTATATCCCTCCTCAGCCATCCATCCTCCTCCTCCTCCTCCTCCGTCTCCCTCCCTCTGCAGTCCACATGGAGATAAAGTGTCACGAGTAATACCGAATTTAATTTCCAAAAAAAACCCGGTACTGTGCGGCGCTGATCCGGCCTGCCAACAGGGAAACAGCTGGTGGACAAACTTCAAATCCCAAACGCGACATTCGGCGCCTGCTGGTCGCCTGACAAACCACGTCTGTGATTAACAGCCAGGTTTGCTTTAATTACACTCGTTCGGTGGAATAAGTGACAAAACATGATTTGATTTTTAGAATTTTAATTGCATTTGCTGTGTGTGTTTTTTTTCTGCCTGAGTCACTTTTTGCTGCACCAGGACTCAGAAATCAGTGTTTGATTCACTTTTAAGCAGCTCGTTGAGCGTAAACGTACAAATGTATGAACTTTAGTCAAAACGTGGTTGGATCAGTAAATTTTACATTAAATGCTGTAAGCTTCATACAGAAAATGACAAGCTGCAGAACCTCTTAAGACCTGGTGTCCACGTGCACGGACATCACATTTTGGGTTATATTACCACTGCAGTTAATTTTTTTAAATTAGTTTTTATTTTTAACATTTTCTTCTTCTTCCTCTTATTATTTTATTGTTATTCTTTATTTTTTAATATTTTATATTTAAA
>NW_007578871.1:28867-45723 GCF_000690725.1 Stegastes partitus
GTGTGTGTGTGTGTGTGTGAGATGACAAGAGAGGCAGAAAGAGCCATCACTTGATGTAAATGTGTCACCATGGCAATGAGGGGATGGGGGGGAGGATGTGGCACTGTTACCATGGTGACAGGGAACATCAATGTATCCGAGGTCTTTGATGAGAAACACCGACATTACAGACACACACCAGCTGAGGTCTGCAGTGTCGGGGGGACCTGCACACACACACATTTGGACCTCCATACTTGTGAGGACCCTCATTGGTGAAACACACATTATCTTATTTTATTTATTGTTATTATTTATTTATTTTTCAATGCAACGTGCAGAATAAAATGCTATTGAGTGGATTTATTTATATTTTAAGCTTTGATTTAGATTCTATGTGAATAATTGTTCAAGGATGATTGAAATGTGGAAAATTATTTCAGTTTTGACGATTTTGGTGACTTCTTTAAAAGACAAGCTGCCTGTAAAAGCTTCTTTTAAAACAGAATCTCGTTCCTGCAAATGTGGATTATTTGCCGATTTTTAAATGAGAGACGCAGAATAAAGTGATTGTGAAGAAATATCACGATTTCAAGCTTTAATTTGGATATTTTTTCCCAACAAAAGCTGCACATCACACTAGTTTAGTTCAAGAACTGTTGGAATGTGGGAAATTATTTAAGTTTTTACAGTTTCTGGCTGATAAATGGTGTCGTTTTATTGCCTGTAATAACCTTTTTAACAGAACGTAGTCACCATAAAGTTGTATTTTTGCCCAATTCTTTTAATGCGACATATAAAATAAAGTGATTGTGATAAAATATCAGGATTTTAAGCCTAAATTTGGTTAATTTTTCTGATCATTACCCACTGATGAGGAGCTGAAGGCCTGTAATGAAGATCAAAATGTCTGTTTTTACAGTTTCTGGCTGATAAATGTTCATTTCAGGGACTTTTTTGGAAGATATTCAGCCTGTAAAAACCTTTTTTTAGATAATCTAGTCGCCATAAAGTTGTATTTTTGGTTAATTCTTGGCGGATTATTGGCCGATTTCTACATGAGAGACTTAGAATAAAGTGATTGTGAGGAAATATCATGATTTTAAGCTTAAATGTAGTTAATTTTCTCAACCAAACAGATCATTATTTACTGAGGAGTAGCTAACGGGCTGTAAGGAAGTTCAAAATGTCTGTTTTTACAGTTTCTGGCTGATAAACGGTCATTTCAGAAAGAAAACCTGCCTCTAAAAGACATTTTTTAAAGAATCTAGTTACTATAAAACTGTATTTTAGACAAAATGTTAAATGAGAAATGTACAATAAAGTGATTGTAGGAAAATATTGTGATTTTTAAGCTTATTTTTTGTTAATTTTCTGGAGATGAGTCGCTAAAGGACGACAGGAAAGTTAAAAATCAAGCGTTTCTTTCTGCTTCCGTCTCCGATAAAAGGTGTAATTTGGCTGATTTTGTAAAGACAACACATGAATGAGGTTCAGAGGGTTAAAAGTGTCCAAAAAAAAAGAGCTTGTGAGGAGGCGGCGATAAACAGCACGCAGCGGCGTGTTAGCGGCTAAAAGCCGACTACTTCCAGCAAATTAGACCAATTTATGAACGCCGCCGCCGCCGCCGTGGCGATTACAGGAGTTTTCATTTAAGCGCAGTGAAAGTCTTTGAGGAGCCGTTTCAATTATTGCCTCCATCACGAAACAGCATTTTGTGCGACGAGAACACGGAGACGCAGCCGGCTAATAGATTCCTCCTGATGATGGATTCCTGCTCCACACAGCTCGGCCTCTTCTCCTGGCTCTCGGCGAACACGGCGGCTCTGCCAGATAATTGAACGCCGGCGGTGCCGTGCAGCCGATCGCTGCCAGAATTATGCAAACACCGGCTCTTCAGACAATACAGTGACTCGACTTCGACACCGGCAGCGGTGAAGAATAAAGGCGTATTAACACTGTGAGGAAAGCACTAGCGAAGCAGAAAGAGGCCCGTCGAGCTCGTTTAGGCCGAGGAGAGAAACCGCGGGGGGCAGCGTGATAATTGTCCGTGTGCCACCTCCATCAGAAGCCTCCGCGGAGCCGTTCTCAGGGTCTCCGCCCTCTTACTCAGAAATATTAGCTGGGCCGTGCTGCAGCGGCGCATTTTACCAAAACAGCAAACTGCTAATTGTCGGGTTTGCTGGCGTGTCAGCGGATTCTAAATGGAGCTGGAGGGGCGGCGGCGACGGGGGGAAGAAAAGCTGCCAGCGAAGCCCGATCCTGAGCGATCCTCTTCATCGTCAAGTCAGGATCGAGCAGTCAGAAGAACAGAGGATACTTCTTTTTTTTTTCCTTGCCTCCTCCTTTCCATCCTCGTTGCCTCCCCCTGGGGGATTAAGTCCTTGAGCATCGAATGGCACAAACTTGTTAAACCAACTGCGCTTTACTGAAGCAGAAGAGGCTGAGCGGAGAGCAGGAGCTGTGAATCTATCAACCCTGTCTTTGTCCAGGAGGCATCACAAAACACTGCTGCATTAGGAGCTTTCAAGGCTGAGCCAGAGGAACGGTTTCATGGAGAGCAGAGGCTGCTGCGGGTAATTGTTGAATATAATAAATGACAGAAAACTTGCTGCCCCGCTCTGCACCACACTTGCAGCCGGTTGCTAATTAATTTTGCGGCTCGAGAACGAAACAAAAACGCAGCGAGTTTCTGTTTACGCTAATAAAAGGCCGAGATCCGGCGGAGGGGATCCACGCCAGCGCTGCCCCCCTTTAATAAGACAAGAAGGATGCCAATTATGGGCCCTCAGCTCCCAGACCTCCCCGTTAAATTGGACGCCCGAGCACGGAGACGGCGAGGAGAGGGAGCAGGTCTCACAACAAGGTTGCAGCTAAACGTGCCGTTGATTCATCATCAAGGTGTGGAGGGGAGGGGACGGGGGGCCTTGAGAGGAATCTGGGATGTTTGGAGATAATGGATCCTTATGAACAGGATCAGGAGACGGAGCGGGGAGGCAGGAGGGAGGCGTCGGCCGCCATCGATCACCCAGGAGCTGATTCATTGACGGATTTATTTGCGACTTCACGCGAGACGCTCCGTCACCAAAAGCTTCGCTTAAGTTTCGCAGCCGTGAAGGGAAATGAAATCAAAATCACATCAAGGTTACTCAGCGGCTGCAGCGTGTCGCCACGTGTTCGTCTTTTTTTTTGAGTGTCACATCACTTGTCACAGTATTGCCGAGCAGGACGTGATGTTCTGAGTTTTTTTTTTTTGCGGTTCTGATTCAATTCCAAACCCTCCGTTTGACTGATAATGACGCGACGCTCTGGTGGATGAATCACGATGACCGAAGCGGTTACTCAGCGACATTTGCTGCATAGTGCCGCCTGGTTCGGTGAGAAGAGGACGGACGTGACGCAAAGCGACTCCGCCTGACGATGACAAATAAAGCGCCGTGCATCAGAAAGCCAAAGAAACAGCAAAGTGAACTGGACTTTACGAGCATCCAGCTGATAAAATCCCACCGACTCCATCCAGGAGGCGTCAGTGTCAAAGTGTGAAGTTGTTTTACCCAGAATGTGGCCAATAAATTCCAATTTGCATTTTTTTAAAGCAGCAAAATGACAATTTATCAGCCAGAAACTGGAAAACCAAGAAAGAACCGTCCCGAAATAACCACATCCAAGCTTCAAATAAACAACCAATCAAATCGATACCACTTTATTCTACATGTCTAAAACCAGATTTAGTCTTTTGGGCAGCTGTGAACCGTTCGGCTGAACTGCAGGCAGTGTTCATAGGAGGCGAAATAAACTGGATTTTAATAAATATACAGCCAATAAAATCCCAGCCCCTCCACTAAGGAAGCATTTTCTTTTTTTTTCTTACTGCCTGTAAAGTTTTGTGTTTCATCATTTGAACCCTAAAAACTCACCAGGAGGGTTTGAAGTTTCATTTTTCAACCAGAAACTGAAAAAACATTCAGAATTTTCCACTTTTCACCGATCTCTGAACCTTAAACATGTGCAACGTACAGTTTTGTAGGAAAATGAACCAAATTTAAGCTTGAAATCACATTAAAAATCAAATCACGTTATTCTACATGTCTCATTTAAAAAATCACCAAAAATAAACGGTTCGCTCGAACCAGATCGGATAAAAAGGTAAAAATTTGGCATTCCTTTGGGCAGCTATGATGACATTAATGATGCAGCTGTGACCAACAGTCGCATGATAAAAATTCAGTGATTATTTTGGCTGACACAAGACCGATAGGAGGCAAAGCAAACTTAATTTTGAAATATAGAGCTGATAAAGTCCCACGCTCTCTATTTATAGGCATGTGAAGCTGTTTTGTTCAGAAAGCATTTTAACAAATCACCAAAATGACACCATTTATCAGTCATAAACTGTGAAAACATAAAAATGATCGTCCATTTTTAATTAATAAATGAGCCAAATCTCAGCTTAAAATCACAATTAATCAAATCCTGTCATCAATGTCTCGTTTTTTGTCTTGTTTTGTTTCTAAAATCATCAAAAATAAACCGTTTGCTCAAACCAAATTTGGTAAAAAACTAAAAATTGGGAGTTCCTTTTGGCAAATATGCAGACATCAGTGATGCAGCTGTGACTAACAGTCACATCACAAAAATTCACTGACTTTTTGGATGAACTGCAGGCAGTGTTTACACAGGGCATCAAACTGAATGTGTAAGCAGTTAAATATCGATCTCATGCAGAGGTCACATTTATTCTAAGTATTAGTAACGCCTGTGAGGACCTGAGAAAATGCTGTAAATGTTGTTTCCAGGTGTTTTCAACCAATCATGTCAATCAATCAATCAATTCGTACATCCATCATTACCTGCTGCTGTTAATTCACACTAAACGTTTTTGCTTTAGTCACAGTTCTGTCTTTAACTCGATTCCTGGTAAAATATTTTTTATCTCTCCCTTAAATCTAAGTCCTCCACTTCATAGTTAGCTTCAAATTCATCACACTCTGAGCAGTCAAACATTGTGAGATCACTTCTCACCTCTGAACTCGATTTCTTTCATTAGAAAGCAGAGCTAACGTCTGACATTTTCTACTATTTGAACTCTATCGATCGCAAGACCGCAAATGAGGCAAATTATCAGACATCCGCTCGTCTTTTTAACTTCGACTGTGAACCATCAGGAGTGAAAAGAGACGCCACAGCTCGTATGAGACCACGAGGTAGAGCGACAGACAACAACGCTGACTTCTGCTCTTGTTCTTTTCCTGCCACGGCCACCTCGAGGCTCCGTTGAAATATTTTCTTCGTAAAACTGAGTAGAAATGAGTGGGAGAGGCCGCGGAGGTCCTTTAAATCAGAGCGCATCCAGAACATCAGGAGGATGTTAAAACGGGACAGAACAAACAGAATTGATCTGAGTTTGTGCGCGACGCATCGATCCGTCCTCGTCCTGCCACCTCTGAGCTGATCGTGAATGTTTTAGACAGAGTTACCGGGAAAGATTAGAAGACGGAGAGGACGCTCGCTGCCCAAAGACAAAACTGAGAGAGAGCAGATTGTCTGAAGTCATCCACAAGGTCTGTACAGAGTGAAAAATTATGCATTTGTTTCGCTTTTTGTAGTTGTTTGTGTTTTTGCTGCACCAATCAGAACACTACAACCACCTCATGCTGCCAAAACCAGCTCTGATTGGTTGAATCCTGGACTCTGAAGGTGTCCCTATCGGACTTCTAGAACATCCCACAGAAGCTCGATCAGATAGAGATCCGGGGAACTTGGAGTCGACACCTTGAACTCTTCCTGAGACTGTTCCTGAACCGTGTAGCGGAAAGACGCCATGAGGCGGCTGTGAAGGGATGGACGAGGTCTACGGGAACTTGTGGGTGCTTCTATGGCATCCTGAACCTTCATGCATGTTCCAACCACAAGAACCAACCCTGTAGGACCTCAATTAGGGGGAGAAAAAACGGCCTTGCTCTGAAAAACTGCGGCGCAAACAAACTGCAGTTCCTCAAATGACCACTAGAGGCTGATTCCAAAAGCACGTTAATCCATAGAGCCCCATGTTAAAGCGCTCAGCACTAAAACACATGTTCACAGCCGGGTACAACGAACAGTTTTGGTCTCTACAGTCAGTTTCTGCGTTCATGACGTCATTATGAGGGTTAATTTTTATAGAGATCCCTCATTTAAATCGTATTAAGACTTAAAGTTATGAGTAGCGTCATCGAACAGTTCATGGCTCATGGCGTCTTTCCATCTATGGTATGTTTTCCCACTAAAAAGTCATATTTTCCTGGACTGGACCACTCACAACACTCGAGTTAAAGCTATTTTAGTCTGGCTATGTTCTAACGACAAGTAGAACCTCTGTTAGGGGGAGAAAAAAGGCCTCGCTCTGAAGAACCACTGTTTCAACGCCGATCGCTTAAACTCAGAAAAGACAAACAAGCGCCGCTTTTCTTCCCTCTCGACGTCCTCATCCGGCAGCCACTCGTCAAGCTCTCCAACATCCTCAACGACGTAAAAGTCACCGTACAGGCGAATATAACGAACCTCCGTCATTCTGTGTCCTACATAAAAGTGGAGTTATGTCCAGTAAGTACTATTTGTTTTCTTACACTGCAGTAGAGACTAAACGTTCGCCCCATCTCCCGCCTGAAAGAGGGCAACAGTAAAGCTGCCAAAGTGTTGGATGTGTGTGTTGAGGTGTCAGAATACCGTCTGCATGACTCACGATGACTCACACTCTTCACATCTCTTCTCCAGGTAGATGATTCACCAGAGCCTTCCTCCAGCTCTGACGTTTATTGTAGGAGCTCTCGGTCAGCACAGACGGCTTTGTGATATTCTGACACCTTTCCATCATGGCAGCATTTCAGCAATTTGCGCAGCTGTTCTCTGGGATCAGACCGCCCTTCAATCTCCATCACGGACGTCAACGGCCGCGCCTCCAGCTCGGCGACCGTCCGTCCTTGCGTCACTTTCGGCAGCCGCTAAGCGCCGCGCACCAGGAACACCCGACGACTCCCGCTGCTCCGGAGACGCTCTGATCCCGTCGTCAGCCGTCACAGCTCGTCAAAGCCTCCTCAGATCCTCAAGCCGCACATCTTTCTCCCGCTTCCAACACATCGACTTCAACAGCCGACTGCTCACCTGCTGCCTGGTATATCCCACCTGCTGACAGGTATCACCGCAACAAGACAGTCAATGTTATTTATTCACTTCACCTGTCACTGGTATTAATGTTGTGGCTGAAGGCAGAAAGACAAACTATGTGGGTTTTTTTTTTTTTTAGTGATAACCAGCTAAATTCAAGGTAAAAAAAAAAACACCATCTGGCCAATTACAAATGCAGACGACAGCTTTTCAGAGCGAGAGAAGCCTTTTATTTACTAATTCATTGATTTTTTTTCTTGGACACTTGTGGAGACGGAAACCAGATGCAACGTTTGATCAAAAATATAAAATGTACGAACAGCAACTCACAGTTTTCGCAGATTTAGGCCTCGTCCACACGTAGCAGGGTTTTTGTGAAACCGAATATCCTGCCCCCTCCGTCTAGAAAAAAACTAACGTTCACACCACCTCGTTTTTAGAAAACAATTCGTCCACACCTAACCGCGTTGTTAAGTGCATTTATGTTCTACGTGAGAATGTAATAACTCCGACGACAGGAGCGACGACCGGGACGTATGGAAATCGTGGCGTCATTCCTCCAGGAGCACGATTTCCATCTCAAAGTTCTCCCACCAGCTGGCAGCGCGTCCCGGTCTGACCCAAACCCGGACGAACCTCGGATGTGGAATGGCAAGATGGCGGAAAATAACCGTCCTTAACGGCATCCTTCGCCTGTGTTCTTGTACGTGGAGAGGTATCTGGGCCTGGACCAGAGACGACGCCAGCACAGTTCTGAGGGCGTCCACGCTGTTTCCAAATGTAAACACAGGTCGCATATGTGATGTAAAGAACATATTTAGTCGCAGGTAGTGACGTTTTGAAACCTAAAACCCCGTATATTGACGTCTACATACAGACGCATAAACAGAGGATTCGCAAATCTTCGCTTTGGTTTTTGAAAGAATCATTTCTAATATCGTGAATCTACGTTTCATGTTGTTTCTGGATCTGGAGCTCCTGAACTACAGCCGCTGGCCTCACCTTTCTGTATCCTGCTGCCCCACCATGATGCCTCCTGTTACAAAAGGACAATAACTTCTAATAACTTGTTTAACTGTACACTAAGTTTTATAATTCATCCCACATCCACCCAACCGGTGGAGGCAGATGGCCGTCCCTCCCTGAGCCTGGTTCTGTCGGAGGTTGTTTTTTCACTGTGGGGGTTTTCGGTTCCTTCCCACTGTTGTGGACTGCTGAAGCTTATAGGGAATCCAGATGTTTTGGATTGTTGGGTGTTTCTGTCTCTGTCTTTGTGAAGCGCTATGAGATGACTGTTGTTGTAAATATGCGCTATACAAATAAAATTGAATTGAATTGAATTGAATGTCGATGAAAGGCCAAATTGTAGAAAAATATCTTAGTTTTGTGAGCTACTGCTACGTGTGGACGAGGCCTTAAACTACCAACTCAGAGGTTTACGTCGGAGCAGTGGCCGTGGTCTTAGTATGCGAGGTCCTGCTCACGGCTTCAACCATTACGCTCTATTCATACTTTTGGTGGCCAGCATTGAAATTCAGATGCAATACTTTTCCTGCGATTAGAAATCTGCATCCGCCCAAAACCCAAACAGAAACCTGACGACATAATCACACCGAGACATCAAACGGGCGGCAAAGCGGCCTTAATGAAACAACACCACCTCCATGCATAAATAAACCAGTAACGTCAGCGTTCCCGCAGGTGATGCTATCAGCCCCGCAGAGCAACTACGACCAGCGCCAATTTGAGCATCGTGTGATTGGATGTTATGGAGGAGAATGGTGCTCTTACATTGTGGGATCTTTTTTTCTTTCTTTTCCTGCAGTTGTGCGATTTCGGATGCAGGTCACACCGCCGTGTCCGGCCATTTCACATCTTAAAACCGAGGTGCCGCCGTATCGCGCGGTTATTGTGAAGGTGAGGGAGCTCTCATGCTGTCCCGAGGCAACGATGCGCACAAGTAGTTTTAATTAGATTTAACTAGTTTTCATCCTCTTCTTGGTTCATGACTCATGCACAAACGGTCTCACTCTCAAGGACTTACATTTGTTATAGGATGACCTCAACCCAGGAGCTGTGCAATAACATTAAAACTGTAAGCTTTTATTTTAAACATGTGACCTTGGTTTAAAGTTTACAGAATGCAAATTGACTCCGGTGAGTACAGTATGCAGGATTAGAAGCTGAATTAATAGAGTTTTCGTGCAAACCGGTTTTGTTCGGAAGCTGAAAAGGGAAAAGGCGCCTTATTTGTGTTCAGAATCTCAGCATGCTAACCGTCAGCACTTCCTAAAGCCTGAGAGAAAAGAGGAGGGGGAAAGAAAAAAGAAAAAGAAAAACCCCTGCGCTCTTAATTCTGTGTTGAAATTAGACAGGAGTTAAGTTGTGCAGCGCCTCAGCCCTTCCACGCCTCTCCTCTGAGCTCCCAAAACTCAATTTCGCCAAAGTATGAGATATTGATTCCATACAGATGCAGTCATGTCTGAGCTGTTACATTAGGACTTGGTTAATCTCAGGCCTAGAGAAAGAAGTGAATGTGGCGGGTATAAGCCATAAATCTACACCTCCCCTACACCTGCAGAAATCCTCCCACTGTAGCTCCAACGCTGCTGATGTATTAAAAGCAACCAGGCGTAAACATCTCCTGATAGACTTGGGGGAGTGCGAATCAAACTTCCCTCTTGTTCTGTATGTAAAATCACAAACCTGCCGCAGCTGGAGACACACACACACACACACACACTCATATATATATATATTTATATACACTGAACTAATCTCTTCCACTGAACAGAAACAGCTGAGTTAAACACTTGAATTCTCTACAGTGGGGAGTCTCAGACCTTTATGACCTCCACAAAAGGGAAGTTTATCCTTGCGTGCCCACATAAATGGCAGCCCGTTATGTGTGTTCAGACTCTTTCAGCTGTGTCAGGCTGGTAAACAAGTCGGCGGCCTTTCGATGCAACGGTTGCAGCTGAAGAGGCCACATGTCCACGAAGGGTTAATCTGCAGAATATACGTGGTGGAAGTCGGCATTTAAAGTCGTTGGATTGGTGTTATTTTAATTGTGTTTTATGTTAATTTTGGCCACAGAAGAGGAGCTGGCGTCACATCTTATGGTGGGTTTCTGCCATGAAGACATTTTTCTGTCCACTAGTATTTGGAAATTGTCCAAAAGCGGTACGATAATTTGGTTTTATCACATGTGCAGCGATGCAACTTCAAGTTCATTGGCTTGATGTAAAACTCCCGGCTAGATTGAACGCTAGCTGGAGGTCATTAAGCATCACAGAAGACTTCATCATGATGCACGGTGTTTGTCAATGGGAGTCTGTGCGTTCTCTCAATGCATCGATATCCTACAAAAACCTTGACATGTTTCTCCAACGTGCTACCTCATCTCCTCCTCCGTCTTCCTGAATATGATCGGACAGTAATCTCAGCATTTTGAAGGATGTCTTAATTTCTGAAATACAGCTTGAGGAGAGAGGACGCTACTGGAGAAGAACCTGCAAGTTCACGAGTTGTATTAATTATTTAAGATGATCAAATGCGCAATGAAGATTTCTGCCTTTTAAAATTTGTTCGTCAGTGTAGTACTTCTCATGCAAACATCTGTTATGCAAAAATAATTTGTCTAATTCTTGGTGTAATTTCATGGCATCTGTTGTACCCATCTCCATTTTCATTGTGGCATGACTGGAGCTAGCGTACAGTTTAGCATTTGTTGTGGCAGAAGCTTTTAGAATATATACACCTGACATGATTTATGGTTTAATAACGTAGACGGATAATGAATCTGCCCTTTTTGAATTGTTTCTGAAAAGATCTGAGGGTCAGTATTTTGCTTGTTTATGCTAGGCTCTAGGCTACTAGGCTAGCTAAGTACCATGGCTAACTTTTTCAAATCTCAAATTTTCAATGGATCTTCCATGCTAGCTATTTGTCTAGATGTCCTGATCAAGTATGTTTTTTTTTGCTACCGATCCAATCTGAATCATTAAGCACTAAGTATCTGACAATACTCGATACCTTTTTTGAAGATAATCCACACTTCAAGTATTGTAAATTAGCTGTAGTACCTGGTTGCGCCACCAGGTGGAGCCTCTTACTGATTAATACTGTAGTGACCAGAGGAGGTGGTCATTTCTGTGTTAGCGAGCAGAGAGCATTGTGGGAGTTTAGCTCGTAAAGGGGCACCGTGACAAAGTCTTCTGTGACACTTAATGACCATCAACCAGCCCACTACGTGAATCTTACATTAAACACATCTGGATTTACTACAGCTGCAGACTGACACAACTTAAGAAGGCGCCTACGAATATCCTGGATTCTGTCTCACAGAACTTTGATGGGTTTGATCCTTTTTCTGACTTTGCCATTAGGAGTTGTTGTGAATCATCATTTAACTTGAGCACAGCCACACAGCACAAGCCAACTGTCTGTGGTTTTAATGAGTCCAATGAACTCTGCTGGAGACTGATTATCAAACTATGTTTGTGTCTTTTATCAGGAAAAGTCTCACCACAAAGCCAACAGATGTCTTTAATTGGTTCTGTGATGTTTTCTTTGGTGGATTATTAAGTTTTTTGTCTCTGCACATGAAACCGTTTCACCAAAACAGTTATGACTGCGATTGGTTGAAAGAAAAACAAACAAGTCAGAGCTTTTCTTCTCCTTTGACATTAAAATGACGAGGTGCAGTCAGACCAACACCACCACATGGCTGGTTGAGTTGTAGCTTGAACTGCAAGAGGTCGCCGACGTGGGCAACTTCAGTTTATCAGTGATAGAAACGAACAACACGCCTTCTGTTCTACTTGTATGTGCAGGAAGACGCCCCAGTGGAGAGACAGTCATGACTCGATAGTCCGACCCTTAACAATCCTAAACCAACAGAACCCATAAAAACAGCCTTAACATAGCGACAGCCTTGGATTCTGACTCCGACATGACATTTAATGTCACCAATCAGGATGACGGCGTATTATCTGACTGAACAATCCCACAGATTGGCTACGTTCACACTGCAGGACTTGATGCTCAATGAGGATTTCTTTGTGACTTCCTTCACGTTTCCAGTTCAATGCGACTTGTATGTGATCTGCTGTGTGAACTTCATACGACCCAAAAGTGTCCCGCATGAGCAGAAGAGGACACGACGACGTCACACGCAGCGAGCGTGCTCAGTGTTTATGGAAGTAAACATGGATGGTAACGGTGGAGCGTATCTGCCACTCCCCCACCGCCACCGATGGAGGAAACAGAAGTGTGAGCGCTAACTAAACTAGCATCAGCAGCCAAGTACTGCCTGTGTGTTCTGGACACTTCCACCCCGTCAGAGCGCTGCCCCGGGGTGGAAGTGGCCAGAACGTGCACAATAACACCGGTCAGTTAGACGTGAAATCCAGCGATGCGTCGTGTTCTAACAACACACTAGTTATTATAACAACTATAAACAATAAATATTAACAACCAATCAGCCTACCAGCATCAAGCCCTCCTTGTATCTCGACCTCCGTCTTGACAATCCGACATAAAAGAAGGTTTTACATTTAGTGTCGGATCATCGAGTCATGACTGTATTTCCACATTTCAACAGCTAATAACGTCCAGGTACAAATCAGCAGTCAGAGGACAAGAGGAAGCCCTCAGAGACGTGACTCCCCTGAATGTCACCACAGTTCATCCCTCGTCTAAACCTTCACATACTTTTATTCGTCGCAGCAGAAACATTGCAGGTTTCGTCGCTAATACATTGTTTGTTTGTGGAATTGAATCTTTGTAGATGGAATTAGTTTAACCTTCTCTGACAAGTCAAAACGTCCGACACGAAAAGGTTTATTAGCCGGCCGGCGGAGGTAAATGTCAAGAGGCAGACGCGGCTAAAGGTGTCAGCAGCAGGGTTTTATGTAGAGCGCATGATGCTCGATGTGATGTTTGTGTTTTTGGGAAGAGATTTACTGGTTCACGGTTACAGAGACGTCCATATGATAGAAGAACAGCAGAAGGATGTGAAGAAGTGTCGCTGGCTGCTGCTGCATCTGTTTGTGCAGGTAACTCTTCGACGTGTTGCTGCCGGCAGCGCTTAATGCATGTCGTGCCCGGTAACGATTCTAATAGGACTGATGTCATTGGAAGTTTCTAATGAACAACTAATGGAATAACAAGCGTGCCCTGTTGATCCTGATGCATAATAATAGGCCTACACGCTCCATATTCAGTAAGCAGCAATAATTGCATTACCAATCTGCTCATTAGCCGACTCGCAGACTCCCCTCACTCTCACTTTTTAAGTGTAAAGCCGTATTCAAATGAGAGCTACCACTCCAGACAGCGAGCAGCCTTTATCTAATACTGTGGCATCCCCACCACGCTGTGTGCCTGCCTTTCAAGGGGGAAGATGATAGAGCCTATAATCTATCACAGAGAATACTAACCACTTTCCCCCAGCAGAGTTGAAGAGGTGAACTATTTCCCCCCAAAGGGATCTTTTCAGAAGACTTTAATATAGATGAAAACATTCATCTTTTTTTTTCCCTTCCCCCCCGTGTGTGTGTTGCATGTGGATATAGAGGATATCGATTTGCCGGGACTGAACGGACAGTCATGGTGAAGATGTCCTCTAAAGCTGCTTTTTTTTTCTTTCCCTGCAGATTCCATAGAATACTGAGCATGTTGCAACAAAGCAGGGTTAATTAAAGCCCGATGGTGATTTTTTTTATTAACGAGAACGTAGATAACGGCGGCGGTGTGACTTACATCGTCTGTGTGCTCATTTCCAAAGTCAAAAAAAAACGCCTGATTAGCCGTCCTGCTTTTAATGACTGGAGTTTCTCTGCATCGCCGGCTAAATGGCTCAGCAGCTTTGAACTGCGAGCATATGCGAGCATGCAGGAGGCAGCAGCAGAAAGAGGGAAGCGAGAGTGCAAGCTAAGCCCTGGCCTAGACGGGAGTCAGATGGAATCCATGCAGCTCATTAGAAGTATTTCTGTTCCTGAACAAAAGCAGAGGCTAAAAAATATTGTAATTGATTTCCACGCTGGCTCACCCAAGCCTTCTTTTAATGAATAATTACTTCAAATGAGCACTCAGCAAAGGAACTGGCTCAAAAAAAAAAAAAAAAGGCAATGTGGCTATTTTTACATGCAGCATCCATTTATTTCATTACTTTCTCTGGCGTGCCTGCTGACGACGCAGCTAAAAGAAGCGACACATCCACCGCCGCGGCGCTGACAAACAAAGCGGGGAGGACGTGCCGCAGCTAAATGTCACCAGACGACATCAGAAAATACAAGCCAATTAGCGGCTCTCCATTGATCACCCTCCGCTCGGAGCCGGACGGAGGCTCAGAGAGCCGCTCGTGATCGTAACGCTTCAGCTTTGCAGAGTAAAGTTGGGTTTTTTTGTGCTTGAAAAAGGCTCTGCGAGCGTCGGAGCCGTGCAGCTCGGGCGCTTTGTTGTCGAGATCCGTCGACTGTAAGTATGCAAAACACGCAAGAGTCGCATTTTTGATGCTGCAGCGGGTCACTGCCAGATGGTTTTCATCTGCCGAGTGAAAAGGGGCTGCAGGACGGACTGATGGAGGCCGATTTCATACATCCACACTTCAGTTTTTAGGTTTTTACATATAAATCAGATGCAATTACAACCGGTTCCTCTGCATTAAAATGCAAAACGTGGAATGCAGGCGGCATTGTGGGCATTTAGCAAGTAAAAGGGAACCATGACGAAGACGTTTGTGACGCTTAACGGCCTCCGAGGGGCTCAATCAAGTGTTCGATCAGGTCAGGATAATGTAGGGAAGCATTCCTAGATCTCCTGGTAAACGTCACAGGCAGGTTTGCAGCCTTTATTATGTGTCTGTGGCTTAAAACAGCAAAAAAGTCCTCAAACTGTGTTACACATTTGTCCATTTTTTAATGATAAAGCTGCACTTATTGAGAAAATGATTCCAATTTGCGACACCTGTGTAGCAGCGACTATAAACAAAAGATCGTGTCGATGCTAATCAGTTTAAAATGCCTGAAATCTCGACTACTTACATTTCTACAACCTCTACAGACTTTTCCTCTCCACTCTGTAGAAAGACGCCTCATCACGCTGAATGTATCCTCCAACAACTACTGTTTTTTTCACAATGTTGGACAAGTTTCTGCCATTTTCGATCATTTTTGACTCATTTTATGCTCATGTTTGTGTGATTTTAGACATTTTTTTATTTTTTTAAAACAAATTTTGACTTTTTTCTCTAATTTTGCACAAGTTCTTTTCACGTTGGACAGATTTCGAGTCAATCTGAATATGAATAAAGATATTTAACAGCCTCTACAAACCTTTTCTCTCTACTCTGCCATCATCTGTAGGAAGATGTTTCACCATGCTGGATGGATCCTCCAACAACTGGCTCCTCTGTTCGCTGTTTCTGAGCCGTGCTGGATTTATTTAGGTTTGATTTTCCTCTCAGTCTTTCTTGTCGTCTCCGCTCTGCTCGGTGGAAACACTGCCTGCAGTTTAACCGATCACAAGACAAGACATGATTAATTACCCTAACAACAGAACCGTAGCACACAAATAGTTCAAGGACCACCTGAAAGTTGACAATCCGACGGTTTTCAGGTGTTTTTTTTTACAGTTTCTTGCTGATTAATGGTGACTTTCTGCCACTTTTAAACGATAGCATGCCTTCTGGAACCAACCAGCAGATTTATGGCTTTCTGTGATCATTTCTGTTTCCTCTTGCTGCCGGCTCTTACTTGCTCATCGTCACATGTCCCAGCATGTTCATGTAAACTGACCTAAAAGACATCTCACTAAGACTAAAGCTGTGATCCAGATGTGACAACCGAACTGAGTCCCAGTTTTTCCAAATGTGTGTCAACAGCAGCAGCAGGTCTAATGGGGTTTTCTTGCCTTGGGTTTCGTCTCTCAGGCTACATACTGACTGATAGGGTCCTAAAAAGACAAAAAAAAAACCTAGAATATACATTTTAGACGTGGCCATGCGCCTTCTAGATAACTCAAACCCTCCTGATTCAGCATGATTTTGGAACTAAAGCTCCTTCCTGAGGGTCCTACCTGACTTTTACTGACTGTTCCTCTGATTATGATGTTGTTTATTCAATAACATTTCCTTATTTGTTGTCTTGTTTTATTAAAAAAGCGACAATAATCAGCTTTTATGCGTTTAAGTCCTCTGAGCTGCATTATGCATGAATCTGGCATGAATATAACATTTCTGATGATGATGATTATTACTATTACTGGTGAACAACTGTAAAGCTTCAGTTCAATCCAGATTTTTATTTACTGGTACAGTACAAGAGAACATTACTCAGAGAAGAAGCAATAAATAATAAATGAGTTTTGGCCACCGGGGAGGCAAACATAAAATCACAACGTGTTCACACGAGGCAACATTAGCATTCATTAGGAGTCACGTTTGTGGCGACCTGATGAATAAAAGTCCAATATTCCCTCCTGTGGCTGCAGCTCCATTAACACCGGCTCCGGAGGGAAACGTCTGCTAAACGCCGCGCTACGCCCGCCGGCCTGCAGGGCCGCGCCGCCGCAGCCGCAGCGGTAATTAGGGTGATTTATTGGGATTATTCACAGATTTTAGGAGACAAAATGTTTTTATTGCACTTTAAGGAGGAGCGCTACATGTGAACACGGAGCCATCTGATCCTCTGATAGCATGAAAACATTCATCAGAGCAGCTTTATCTGTGT
>NW_007578871.1:46827-72280 GCF_000690725.1 Stegastes partitus
GTAGATGATCAAAGTGCAGGAACTGATTCAGCAACAACAACGAACGTCACAGTCCTGACATTAACCCAGATGCTACGACCAACACAGTGTTTTCTGAGGTAAATCTTCCTCTAAACCCTCCGTCTGTGTGGGAACTTTTCAGTTTGCTGCGAGGAAGCAAATGATTTCTTACTTCATACATTATTTGTGTCGCCTTAAACTCCGGCAGAACCATGAATTTCCAAGCACGCGTGTCCTTAAAATCCAAAAGTTAGCGTGTTCCAGTAGCCCCACGTTGTTTGCATTCCTCATAGCTGTTTTTGTTTGTGGTATGCATGAAGGTTGTCAGATGCATAAGCAGCATTATAGGTTACATGAGTTATAAGTTGACTTTTTTAATTTGTATGCCTTTTTTCCCCTTTGAGAAAACAAGAAATCACTTTCTAGTGTTCATAAAACCACTTTAAACACAACAACTGCTTCACATGGAGCCTTAATCCGTCCAAACAAACAACTCATTCACATGTTTACATCATAAAGACTCACGAGCGTTTATTCATAGTTTGGCTTCAAAGTTTCGAGGCTGCAGTTTGATTCCAGTTGCTCGAGTTTTTTTTTTTTGAAATCCTGGAAAACTTTTCATTTGAAGTGGTAGTGGAGTCCCTATAGGTGAATGTTTGATACCGAGGTCCAGAGAAAGGAGATGGAAACACACAACAACCGGGCTGATAAAGCAGCAAAAAGACTGGATTGCTAAAAATATCCGCCACAAAAACACCAGAATATTCCCGTTCTGTGTCTCTTAAATATGATCAAAACATTCCCGTTCCGATACCGTATCAATAATACACCCGATGACAATATCTGTAGCTTATATTATGCCGGGGAGCCTTTGGTACCGAGTCGATAACTGGATTCTGAAAACATGCCGGTGCTGATTTTCTACAGAATTGAAGATACAGAAAGTTCTGCAGCCGTCGGGAGATGATGGGTTCTGCAGGATGACGTGGGCCGGTGCCGGTGGAGGAACAGAACCGGTGCAAAACAAACCCTCACAAGTCGAGCGCTGACGAGTTAAAGACAATCAAATGTCAGAATCTAAACTGTGTCACCGAGTGTTTAAATATGGAAACGGCTCAAAGCGATCGAAGGAGCTCAAAGACAAACGTCGACGTCTGAACACAGAATTAAAGCCGACAGAGTTTCAGCTGCTTTTTTTATTTCATTTTACCGACACGACGTCACAATGTTCACATCCTGAAATGTTAACGCTGATGAACTGATAGCTGCATCTGACGCAAACACCACTCACAAAGGCTGACATTAGCTTGTTTAGCCTAACATAGCGGCTACATTGGCTTGGAATGATACCATCTTTAGGCTAACATAGTGGATAGCACTGTCTTGTTTAGGCTAACTCGGTGGCTAACATTATCTTACTCAGCTACATAAGCTCGTTAAAGATGAGGAAGTGAATAACTTTATTTCATTTAGATGAATGCTATTTTGTTTAGGCTAACAGTATGTTTAAACTGACGAGATATTGTTTTGACTAATGCAGCAAAGAACACTGTCTTGTTAGGCAAACATTATCTTGTTTAGGCTAACGCTATCTTGTTTACGAAAACATTTCAAAATGATCTTGATTAGGCAATTGTTATCTTGTTTAGGCTAACATTATCTTGTATAGGCTAATGTTATTGTGTTTAGGCTAACAAAGCAGTTACAGTGTCTTGCTGTGGATGCATTGTTTATGCTAATGCTGTCTTGTTTAGGCTAATCTGTTTGATACATTATCTTTCTTGAATAATGTTATCTTGTCTAGGCTAACATAGCCACTACATTATTTTGTTTAGCCTAAGGTAGTGGCTATCTTGTTTGGACTTTGGTAGTTGCTAACTTTGCTTGTTTAGGCTCACGCATTCGGCTAACATTTCCGCTAGCTTATTTTGTTAAGTCTAATGTGGCCATAACATTATCCTGTGTAGTCTAAGGTTGTCGTGCTCTGGCTAATGTCACCTTATTTAGACTAGCATAGCAGCTACATTATTCTGCTTAGACTAGCCTGACAGCTACAATGTCTTGTTTAGGCTAACTAATTTCTGCTAACCTTATTATGTTTAGGCTGCTACATTATCTTATTCATAATAACATAGTGGTTAGTACTATCTTGTTTAGGCTAACATGTTAGCAACATTATCTTATTTAGGCAAGCATAGTGAATAACACAATTTTGTTTCAGTTAACGATATCGTGTTTAAGCGGGTGCTATCTTGTTTTGGCCATTGTAGCGGCTATATTATCAATTTTAGGCTAATGAAAGAAATAACCGTACCTTGTTTAGGCTAATGTAGCGGCTACATTATCTTGTATAAGCTAACACAACGAATCACCTTGTTTTGCTAGTAATAGCTCATAACGTGAGCTTTTCAGAGGATCAAAAAATACAACAGAAACTCAGATCAAACTTGGAAAAGACTTCATGTTAAATTACATTCCTTCCATTGGTTTATTTACTTTCTTTTTTTGGTGGTATTATAATTGTCATTGAGAATGGTACGACTGTGCCGACTACAGCTGTCTGCTAATGTGAGAATTCCTATATTGCGCTATATTTTATTAATGCAGAAGTGGTGAATCAGTCACTGTGAATAACACTGAGCCAAACGAGCGCCCTGAATAATGCAAATCACAAAACAGCGTGATCCATATTTATAGCCGAATAATTCTAAACATATTACAGAATGTACGACCGAGACTCGTTCTGACATTCTTGAGGTGAGACGCTATTGTCGAACATCGGATGACTTACTCAGGCTCATCAGGGGATAACACGGTGACGTCTTCCCCATGTGCCGACTGATAAATAGAATTATGAGGCTTTAAATTTCACTGTCAACAATCAGATTCTTCAGCACGCTCCTCTGCAGCATTTCCCACAGCAGCTTTTCAAACGTGGTGCCTCCATTCAAAGCCTGTGTCCACGTTGTTTGGAAATCTTTCCACAGGAACAGAGCGGCTCCTGGAACTCATGACATTATCGCTGCTTTCCACTAAAGCTCGCCTCCTCTGCAGGGCGAGGGGGGCTCGGTGCCAGCCAGATTAAAACCCTGGAAATGTCCCTGAGTGGCACTCAATATAACCCTTCTAGACATTTCTTAAATTCAATCAAGACAGACTGAATGATTCATGATCTCCTTACATGATTGATAATGTGACAGCCATTAAAGCGGCCCGGTGGCGCTCCGCCGGGAGACGGGCAAAAGCTGATGAGCAACATTATGCCTTCCAAAGACTCCTCAAAGAAAAATACTTGTATGTGTCAGTCGAAAGGAATCAATAAGCTCATTTGAGGCTTTTAAGGAGTGCTTAAGTTCCCGCAGTCACAGTTAACAGACAGTTTTAACACATTAATTGCCTCTTTGTGTCGCACTGACCACAGAATGTTCTGAGAGCCGTGACACGTATTACAAACCTGTGGCCTGTTTCAGGAACGCCACTGCTGCTTCTCATAAATAGCATTATATAATATACTTTAATTCAGGAATTATCGACTTAATCTCGACCGAGAACAAGAACTACAGTCCTGAGATAAAGTAACTGGACTCTTTGAAACAGTGCACACAGATGAATGTGCTATTGTCAAACAAATGACGCATAAAACTTCTAAGTTTTATAATTCAAATAATTAAAAAACAGGAGAAAATGAGTACATCCCTACATTTAACAAATCCATCAGCGCGCTCTAAGGCCTTCAGAAAAAAGGTGGTGAATGCCTGAGTTGACAGTTAACGATTAATTGTTAATTAATTAATCACAGTTTGTTTTGTAGGTTTGCTGTAATAACTGGTTGCACCACTAGGTGGAGTATTTAAGGTGAATTAGACGGAGGTGTGTTTGCGTCCGTAAAACAAGCGCACCTCCCTGCTTTCTGAATGCTAACTGACGACGTCTATCCGGTTCAGGTAGCTACCTGAGGCTAATGCTAAGCTAGGATAATGCTAACTCGGGCCAGGAGCTGGCTGTGTGTGAGCAGAGATGCTGCTAACGTTCAGGAGCAGCAGGATTCTGATTACAAGCTTCCAACAACATTAAAGTGATGAAGTGTCTCTGTGACGCTCTGCTCTGACGATAAATCCATTTTAGAGGCGGCAGTAAATACTGACAGATTTCCTGGACTGGTAAAGTTGCTGCGACTGTATTTGTGGACATCTGTTCCAGCTGAGAAGCTGCTTCCAGCAGCTGGATTTACTACAGCGAACAAGTCGCTCCGTCGTAGATCATTTATGAGGATTATTCTGATATCATACTGCTCTGATCAGATTAATAACGTTACTGGTTATTTACTGCGGCTCAGATTTGAATTCTGTCAAAGCGATCGCTAGAAAACTGTTTTTATTTTTTGTTATTTAATTCAATTGATTAACTTCCTGTTTACTTTATCTGCTTTTAGAATTGCTTCTGTAACTGAGCTGATTGTGTGGTGAACTAAAGTGTCAGAAAAAATTAGCTGAGAACCTTTGGATGGATTTGAGTGTTTTGTTCTGTCTCTATGCTATGCTAAGCTAAGCTAACTGTTTTCTGAAACTTTATGCAATGAAAGATAAATCAGTTAAATGTAAACCTAATTAATCAATTAATCATTGTGAAAATGATTTTCAGAACACTGCTAAGCTAAGCTAAGCTAAATTTTAATACACTGCTTTGTCTTCAGACACCTGCAGTGAAACATTCCTCAGCTCATTTTTATCCTGTATAGTAGCATGGCTTTATGAAAAAATTAACTGAGCTATGGATGCTATGCTACGTTAAGCTAAGTTAACTGTCTGCTAGCTTTCACGGCAAACATGACAGTAGTATTAGTCTTCTCAACTGGCTCCCAGCACAGAGCATATTTCCCAAAATATTGACAAATAAGATTCAGCCTTCATGCTAAGATAAGCTAGGCTAAACCAGTTGCTTTCTGACAATAAATCAGTTGAAGGTAAAACAAATCAGTCATGAAGATAATCTGAAACACTCCTCAGGTCTTTTTTATCCTCTAAAGAAGCATCACTTTATGAAAAGATCAGCTGAACTTAACTGAACGTTTGGTCTGATTTGAGTGCTTTGCTCCCCTTATAGCCTTTACGCTAAGCTAAGCTAAGCTAAGCTAAGGGTTACCATCAGTCTTCTCATTTGGCTCTAAGAACAGACGTGAATGCACACATTCCCCAGACTTAACAGGACATTCGGACTGATTTGAGTGTTTTGTTTTCCTTATAGCCTTTACGCTAAGCTAAGCTAAGCTAAGGGTCACCATCAGTCTTCTCATTTGGCTCTAAGAACAGAAGTGAATGCACACATTCCTCAGACTCTAAACAAAGTTTTCTGTTATTTTCTGACACTTTAACGACGAATCAATTAGCTGTGAATCTAATTAACCACTAATGGAGATAATTCTCAGTCCACTGCTGGGTCAGGCTGGCCCGCTTCGTCTCCCGATACCTGCCGTAAATCAGCCCATTCTTATTCCTCCGGAGCAGCGTGGCCGTTTGACCTTTATGAGACCCGTATGAAAGGGTGCATGGCCCAACCTCATTACCCGCCTTTCATCGGCTAAACGCTCCGTCCTGAAGAATCCGCCTGGACGCGGTGTCGGAGGCGGGCGGCGTGCAGAGAACAATGCGGGCCGACTGGTAATCGTGTTGCAGAACTGACAGCGGGCCGGTGGCAATCAAATGTAATAGAACAAGCCTGGGGATCAATACGAGTCAGTGATCGCACACAGACAAAGGTTGTTTAGTAGCAGGCAGCACTAATTGAAATCAATGGCTAATCTGATGACAGTTCTTAACCTTTACACCTGTGAGGATTCATAAACGAGTGCAATCGCGGCGGAGCAGCAGGCGAGCTGCCGGCTCTGTGCGATTACTTTCCCCCTACAACGCCTTTATTTTTCTGCTGATTCACACTTTCCAGGATGCCTAACGAAGACGTTCAATGAGGTTACATTGCGCGGGATCGATATCGAAGGCGCGCTAACGCTCGGGTTTAATGGCGATTCCGCCGCTGTGTGGCGTGGCGTCGATAAGCCCACACAGGTAAATAAAATATGCATGTGGACGTCCGCGCTGCCGGTAATTCACCCATTCACAGAGGAAATGGAAGTGTCAATTAAGACCGCAGAATTTAGATTTAATTCATGTACATGGACGAGGTGTCCGTCAAACGGGATTGAACCCAATTTACATGCAATTACATGTACTGCCCTTAAAAGCGGCGGTTAATTGATCGAGAAACCGGAGTCCATTCCAGCCGCCGGGCGCCGCGACAGCTCCGAGAAAGGGAGATGACGAGACCTGAACCGGACGTTTTAATCACCACACGTCAATAAGCAATCAGTCGCTAAAACAGATATCGCGGCCGGTCGTCAAACAAATTGTCAGGACGGATCACGGGGAGGCCGCGTGAAGCCGGTCGGCCGGCCGGCGCCACGTCTCTTCGAATCGGCCGACGGTTCAGGGCTTCCGCTCCGCAGCAGAGCCGCCGCTCCAATTAGCGGCCCGCAGCTATAGATTCATCACTCAGCCGCCGCCGCCGCAGTAGCAGGAGTTCACTACGGAGGCATCAAGCGAGATAATTACCACAAAGGCTTTAACAGATGCAACGTAGCAAACTCCTACGACTCCTGTTTACACGCGTCACCCGCTGATTTATCGTTGACCCTCGGAGTCGTGCAGCAGCAGCGTTTGTACTTTGTGGGAGTAAGAGAGACGGAATAATGTGTAAAAGCACCGATCACCCGGTGGGAAATCAGGTATGCGTTCAGACGCCGCCGCCGCCGTCGGGGCCTCGCGCGAATCAAAGCCATCTTTTATTTAGACGAGGCAGAATCTTTTATTTCTTCATCATCTCTGAAGTCACTTTTTCAAACGAGACAAGATATTCCATTTGCACCAGCTGTTGCTTGGTGACGGCTAGCTGCTGCTTTTTTTTTTTCGCTCCACAAGGTCCTTGGGAAACTACAAAAGAGGGATGTGTATTATACTATCAAAGTAGTTGGTGCTTTCTTGTCTCATTTGAAATCAGAACAGTGCGTCTGTATTTGAACAAGGCTTTGATTCATGCGCAGACACACTCCCTGATCCCTCTGCTTAATCCCTCCATTGGCTGGGACAAGGACACGTTGACAATTTAAGACCCCTTCCCTCAAACTCTCTTAAACAGTCCTGTTGACCGATCACAACGCCGCCCGCGGGATTTGGGAACATGCTTTTTAATTAATCAGCCTGTAACTGGGGGGGAAACCTAACCGGGTAAACACATCCTCGACGGGCTGACATTTCCTCCGACGTGGCAGGTGAATCTTCTGCAAAGTTTCCAGCCGCACTCGAGTTTGTTTAACCGTGTTTGTACAGCATCAAGTGTTTAATAGCTCCGAGTGGGATTTAGCGGTTTGAGTTTGAGACGTCCTCGTCGGGATGAAGCCTCGTCGGGTTTCAGTGTTTTACTGGAGACGACGCTTGTTCATCCATCAAAGGTGCATTTTTACTCGCTGTGGCCTCGTTTTTCACAATAAAGTCCTGCAGCTCAATGGAGGAAGGAGGGACGAACAAGACCAACGTTGAATGTCTTTGATTCTATAATTTACAGAAATTGAGAAATAAAACAACAACCCTGAGATGAGACTACATATTACAGATATTTTACTTTCCATACTCGTCTATTTGCTCCGTTTGAACACTGTCTGCAGTTCAGCTGAAAGAATAATTTCTGTCACGTGACTGTTAATCGCATCGCAGTCGTTTCCAGCTTCTTAGTTGCACCGATATTCACTGAATTTTTTGGTTTTTATAGAATCTGGTTGGTAGAAAGCGTTTGTTTTTCAATTTATTTTAAAGAGAGAGAACTCGGACATGTCTTCTGTGTAGATTGACACAGATAAAATACCAGAAATCTATTAAAAGAAATTAAAAATGGTGATTAATGATTATTTGGACTGAACGTCGATTGAATAAATTAGTGGCCTCAATCAGGTCGGACACGTTTAAAACTCTGAAAACATGCGAACGTCTCGTCCTCCCAAAGCCAAAAACACAGATTTCCTCCACAAAGTATAACTGCAGTGCCATTTGCATTTAGAGAGAAACGTAATTGCGCTCTAAAAACAAACATATTCTTGCATCTGTGAGGTTTCCAGGTTGGAAAAGCTGCAACCTTCAACCAAGAGACCAGGGTTCACGTCCAGCATAAGGCCACTATTCAGCTTCATTTTACTCTTTAGGTGCCAAAACAACGTAGTTAGGTTTCAGGAAACAGAAAGTATTCGAAGCTTCTCCTCCGTTTTCTGGGTTAGCAGGGCAGCAAGTCCTTCTTCTCCATCTAATATGTGATTGTTTGGCTGAAAAGGAGCAAAATACGTTGATGTGAAACGTATCTGGGACGCGTCACCAGCAAATGCAATCCAGCAGAAAATACTTTTCCCTCAATTAGATGCAGTTTAGCTGTACGGGGATGTCACTGGGTGGACGGTTTACAGCGTATTACCCAACCAAGACAGATCCTCCACAATGAAGCATCGTCTGAAAGTGTGTTTAATAAAAAACCCAAAGGCTCGGGTCGCTTATAATCGCAGTAAACGGTAAATAAAGCGCTTTGTGTCAGCCTGCATGGAGAAGGAAGTTCACAACAGAAGAAACAATCCAAGAAAAATAAGAGTAAAACCAAACAGAAAGCAACCAGACAGCTTCAAGATGATCGTCTCTTCATCTCTGGTGACGAGGACGCTCTTCACTCAGGCCGTTACATAACGACGTCGCACAAACATGGCTGCTCAACATCTCTGAACATTTTTAAGGAGACGACATCATGTGACCCCCGAAAGAACGACGCCGCTTCAAGACGGGGTCTCAATCGGAGCACAAACACAACAGGAAAAGTAGATTTTCCTGCATATTGAAGAGTTTTTCTTGCTTTAAATCCTCCCGTCTTCGGCTGACAGTGATCTAACAGGATCCGGACCGGAGCCGGCGCCGTGCCGGACGCCGCCGGTCCAAACATCACCTGACCGTCTGCCTCCCGCTGCCTGAGAATGAGCCTCATTGCTGCCCGCTCTGACACTGATAGCGGCTCTCAGCGCAGATGAGCAATTCAAAGTGCCAGCGTGAGTGTGTGTTTAAAACAGCTCGGGAGCACCAAGGCGAGCTTCTGAAAGCCTCCAATCTCGGCACCTTTGCAGAGCGACGGCTGAGTCACTTGATCAGACGGCGCCATCAGCCTCCCACAGATGTAACGCGCTCACACGTGTCGGCCAAGTTGTTCTTATTTCACCTTTAACCTGCGCTTATTGAAGAACGCGCCGCCGCCGCTGCTTTGAGATATTTGCAGCTTCACACCTGCTGCAAAGTGTAAGAATCCAGGAAACGCTGGAAAATCTGGCAGCCTGAGAAAAGTACAGTAAACGTAGTGTAAGGTTCAGAAAGTGTAAAACCTGTGAACGTCAAATAACTGTTTGATAATAAACTTTTGAATTAATTAATGATTTAAGTCGAGTTAAACGGTGCAATTTTACATTAACACACTGTAGAAAGACAAACTGCTTTAAAGAAAATACAGATTTTTTGAGTTTTCACCTCTGTTTTTACAGTCAGCATCTAAATTAACAATTTTTTTAATTTTTTCTGTTATTCTATCAGTGATTATTGTTTTTATAAAAACATTTATAATTTTTTCAGTCTTTAATAAACTTAATTTTTCATTCAAATAATAACAAATATCAGTAAATTATGATTTTTTTTGCGGCTTATTTAAATACAATAATTTAAAAAGTGTAATTCTACCATCAAAATAATAAATAAACTCATCACTATAAAAATACAGATTTTTGATGTGGACATTATTTCCATTTTTGATCATTTTTATGGTTAAATTTTTTTTTCTTTCTATTTTTTTTTTTTACAAATATTTATCTTTTTTCAATCCTAATATAAATATTTGTATATTTTTCGAAAGTAAATAAAAACATTTTATGTTGATTTAACATCAATATAAAAATAGTGTAATTTTACTGTTAAACATGATTTTTTTATAAAAACATATTTTTGTTGTGGGCGTTATGTTTGGTCCTGTTTTCTTTTTTTCTTCTACTGCAAACATGTTTTAAAAAAATCTGTATTTTACTCGATATAATCTAGTTTTGTGGGTTTTTTTCTTTGTACAAAATATTTGACCTTTTATAATAAATGTTTCTTTTAAATGATGGCAAATGCATATAAAAATATTACATTGTTGCTGGTTTAAATGCAGTAAAATGGTGTCATTCTACACTTACACATTAATATTTATAAAAATATACCGTACTGATGTGGGCATTATTTATAGTTTTGCTAGCACATAAATTAATACAATTTTCTGTGATTTTACTCGATAATTTCAGTAATTAATATTTTGTTAAAAACATGGTTTACCACTTCTTAGTACTTAAATACACCAGCATGTATCTGTATAACATTTCGGATGATTTAAATACAGTTAAAGTAGTTTAATTTTACAAATACTACTGTTTAGAAAAAGACAGATTTTTTAAATGAACTCTATTTAAAGTGTTTTTTACCATTAACATGTAAATTAATGGGTTTTTTTTGTTTGTAAAACTTTACTATATATTATCTGTAATTAATCAAAAGTAAACTAGATATCTGCAAAACAACAGTTTACCAGTTATTTACAGCTTTTCAAGCCGTAGTATACATCATGTTTCTGTCAAATAGCATCAAACTGGCTTCTTAAATGTGAATATTTGGCTGCACGTGGCGCCTCATTCCTGCGATTAACTAATCCTGACGTCTTAATTCGACGCTGACATCATGAGTTGGTTGAACACCAACGACTCGGCTCCTCCTGGATGGTGGAGTATTTCGCTTCCCGTCGTCGGGCCTCGGTCGGCCAGCGTGGCGGAGTCGCCGCCGCCACCGGCACCGTCCGTGCTGATCGCTGATCCGTCTGCATTTGTGCTCGTGGACACGAGGCGGCTCCACGCTGCTGTTTATTTGGGCGTTGTGCGGCTGCAGGCCCACGCTGACGCCGTCGATTACGCGAGCATCTGCCGCACAAACCTCCCCGTGAATCGGCCGAGCCGCTCTGCCGATGCTCCCGCCGTCGCCAGCTCAGCAGCGGGAGAGCTTCGCCGGCCGGCCGGGCCGCGGGAACAAGCCGCTCTTGTGTTTTTTTTTCAGCCAGACAAACAAGTTGAGATAATGATGGCTTCTCCCACTGGGGACAGATAAAGGAGAGACGGCACAGACGGCGCCGGGCCTTTGAAAGAGAACGCAGTGTGAAGCACCAGAAGTCATCAACTGGAATTACACTTCAACTCGGCTTCGTTCGGGCTGCGCCAGGCAATCAGCGAGGGGTGGGGTGGTGGGAGGGGGGGCGGCGGTGATCCCAGAACAAACCTGAGCTCCTTCACAATCAAGCTGGGAGCTCTTGAGCCCGTCAACAGCGCCGACCTGGGCGGCCGAGGAGGCGGCGGCGGCTCGATTCTGGGCAACAAAACAAGCAAAGAGTTGGAATCAGGCGGCCGCCGCTCCGCCCTCCAGCCACAAATCTGTTGCAAATTGTCTCCTCTGCCGCATTTCATTAGAGGCGGGAGGCTGCGGGATGACGCTGGCGAACACGACACAGAAATAGGTCACGGTGCGACGGCGGCGGCGCTCCAAACAGCCACTGCAGGGGAGAGCCGGCGCGTCCTGCCAGACAATTAGCTCACAATAATGAAGGTATCCGTCAGCGCTGCCCTCAAAGGCTCCAGCAGCAGATTATCAGTCACCTCCGAGCCGCCGCCGCCGCCGCCAGATTTTCGTGTGTTTTCGTTGCAGCAGGAAGGAGCGGAAAGTTTGGCGTAGGCGGTTGTTTTGTTGTTTGAGCGACTGTCTCTGTGTCTGTCAGCGTCTCACTAAAAGATGTAGACATCCATCTGCTTTGCTCAGAAATAAAGCCTTTTTTTTTTTTTGGTTGTTGTTGTTTTTTTTTTTTAGTGCACACATTTGTCAAGAGTTGATTCCTGAGAGGCCGCGATGCTGAAGCCTCCCGTCAGGAAAACACACGAGTCGGAAATAAATCACGGCAGAGTGGAGAGGACGGAAAGAGCTCGGGAGTACGAGGAGAAACCGAAAGACTGACGAGAATCTGAGTCAGATTGATAGTAAAGCTAAAGATACGCAACGAAAAAGAAACTAAACAGTTGATTCTAAGGAAGTTCTGATCCAATTTAACATCTTGTTGCCTTGCATCACGTCTGTGAATCTGCGTAATATCAGAAACCTGCCCCCTGGTGGTCAACGCTGGGAATACATTTAATACCAGAGACACTAATCAGGTTTTAGTGTTGACGGATTTGTGTCTCTGGTTTTTGTTATTTTTGACATTTGGTCTCATTTTGTGTCTTGTATTTTTGTCGTTTTGGGGTTTTTTTGGCCTCGTTTTGTCTCATTTTTGAAATTTCGTCTTGTTTTGTGTCTCATTTGTTGTCATTTTGTGTCTCATTTGTTGTCGTTTATGTCTCAGTTTTGTCTCGTTTGTGTCATTTCAACCTTTTTGTTGTTTTCGGTCTCATTTCTGTCACTTTGTGCCTTGTTTTTTAGTCATTTTGTGTCTCATTTTTAACATTTCGTGTCTCATTTTCCCACTTTTGTCATTTCTTGGTCTCGTCTCTCTCACTTTGTGTCCCATTTTTTGTCACCACGTGTCTTGTTTTTTCCATTTGAACTCGTTTAGTGCCTTTTTTTTGACTGGGGTTTTTTTTTGTCTTGTTTTGTGTCTCCTTTTTTGGTCATCTTGTGTCTCATTTTTGTAATTTTATCTCATTTCGTACCTTGTTTTTTGTTGTTTTTTGTCTCATTTTATCTTCTTTATGTCTCAGTTTTGTTTTTTTGTGTTGTTTCTTCTTTTATTGTCGCTCTGTGTCACTTTGTGCTACACAGCTAGCATGTGCCGCACTAGCTAGCTGATTTATTTATTCATATTTTGTGTCTCATTTGTTATTGTTTTGTGTGTTTTGTTTTTTTGTGTGTGGTCATTTTGGCAAAATCTTTGTCAGTTTGTGTTGTTTTGTCAAATTTTTTTGTTTAATGTAGTGTTTTTTCCTCTCATTTTTTGTCAATTTGTGTCTCGTTTTTGGTGTTTCGTCTCATTTTGTAGCCACATAATTTTTTCTAAGTACTCAAAGCAAATTCCACGCTTGAACAAAGCATTCCCAAACACTTCGGAGGCTCTCGTAGGAATGAACAAAGTCGTGGTGGATTCATGTACGACCACAGAGGTGTCGGTCTGAGCCGATCAGGACCCTTCTGTAACTGATCAGTATCGGCGTTATTGAGCTCGAGCATTAGCTGAACTTTTTAATATCAAAATCGAAGATAACAGAGAGTGAAAGTTAAAATATTCCCGCTGCTTCATCTTGCTGTCAGGCAGGTCTTTATAAGACGAGCCCTTAAATCCCCTCTGTGCTCTCTGGAGCCACCAGACTCCATCCACAAAAACAGTCATTTACCAGCGGACGGGATAATATACCACAAAAATACTCTCTGCTTTTAGCGCTCTTTAAGCTAAAATGACTGTTTTGGTGAATGGAGTCTGGTGGATCTGAGGAGGTGAGAAGGGTCCATATGAAGACCATTTAAACCGGTATCGCTGAAACACACTTTGCTGCACATTTCCAAACTCCAAACTACTCTTTCAACACTTCCTTCTGCTTGTGAGCTCATAATTACTCGATAACATCCTTAAAATTTGATTTCTTTTGAAGCTAAGATGCGCGTCTGCTGCTGAAGATGTAAAAAAATAAAAATGCTCGTAGTAAAACATGAATAATTTTCCATTTCAGGTGAGTTCTGAGCCCGGATCGCTGCAGATGGTCTGTCGGTGTTATTATTCATCCCCATGGCGACCAGAACTTCCTGCGGCATGATGTCAGTCTTTCATTAAAAGACAATGACACTCAATCAGCAGCCTCTCGTCTAATCTAAAGAGGGGGAATCTGAAATTCGGTCCAGCGCTTTGGTTTTTTTTGGGGGGATTTTTATCGTCCGGCGGCTGACAATGAGTGCTTTTGTCTTAAACCGGCAGCTCTGCCGGAGAAAGAAGGAGGAAGAGAAGCACCTCGGGGGCGCCGAAACTCTCATGTGAAGTAAGCAATCTGTCGAGTCCTCCGCTCTAAAAATAAACACCAAAGAACGGGCCGATATCTTATTTATCTCCGCCGGCGAGCGCATAATGCCCGTGTTTCTGCTTGTTGTCTGCACGGAACGGCGTCAGAACCTGCAGAGGAGAACATCGATTCGCCGAAATATTGCATTACTCGCCCCGAGTGAACCCGCATGTCTGAGCGAATCAGATTCAACGGAGGCTGGACGGGCGGAGGGGAGGACGAGGGCTCTCAGAGCACTTCAGTCAAATTCACGGGACGAGAAGAATCCCAGATTACGATGATTGAAGATGATGGTGGAGGCATCCGTCCAGCTCGCCGGGCTCTCTGTGAGCCAGGTTTTTTCATATCCGTCCGTCATCGGGGAGCAGAAGAAGATGTTTGAGTGCAGCGGTGGAATAACGGAGGATAAACTGTGCTTAACCTCGACCAGCCGGGCCAGAACAAAGGCCCAACGCAATCTATACGGCCGCCGCCGCCGATCAATGGTTGAATATAAGTCAAAAATAAAAAATAGCTGACGTGGAATTCATTTGTTTAAACTGCATTGATTTGGGTCGAAGATGGAAAATCAGCAATTTGTAAGTTTTTCTTCAACTTTCTGAATCCCAAAACCCTCCAGTTACTGTAAAAATGGGGAAAAAAACCCCACAATTTATTAATTTATCCCAAAAAAACGGTATAAACAGAAAGAAATGGTCCAAAGAAAGTGTTTTAAGGAATAGACCCATCCCAGTAATGGTTTGTAACATCTATAAAGAAAATATAAAGACATTAATAACCGTCTGGACCCTGAAACTTGCTGGTTTTTGTTGGTAAAAACAACAAAATTTATCCGTCACAAACTATAAAAACAGACAGAATATTCGACATTCGACTTCCTGAGCAGCAACACTTTACTCAACCTCCAATTTAGCACCTATAATCATATAAAAACCACTTTATGAATGCTTTATATAAGCTGTCTTCAACCTTTTTTGCATCACGGACCGGTTTTAAGCCAGAGATTTTTCTACGGACCCGTCACATAACAAATTTTTTATTTTTTTTTTCTATTAAAAAGTTTAATAAATAAATCAAATTACTTTTATTGCTAAATATGTCTTTACTTCTTCTTCTGTCTCAGTGTCGAGCCTCTCCGATTTTCCAAAGAAGTTTGTTTTTGAGCATGAAAACTGAAAGTCAACTGCAGGAAACGAGCACAAATGGAAGTGGCGGGAAGACGAGCTAGTCATTTTTCAAAATAAAACGCTCTGCAGACTCCGCTGGAAATAAAAAATAAACCAATAAAATGTTCGTATTCTTTCTGTGCGGCCCGGTACCAAATGACCCACGGCCCAGAACCGGTCTGCGGCCTGGTGGTTGGGAACCTCTGCTTTATATCATCTATAAAGCCAATATAAAGACATTTATTAACCCTCTGAACCCCAAAACTTGCTGGTTTTTGTTGGTCAAAACAACAAAATTTATCAAAGTCACAAACTATAAAAACAGAAAGAATATTTGGCGTTCGACTTTCTGAGCAGCAACACTTTACTTAACCTCCAATTTAGCACCTATAATCATAAAAAAACACTTTATGAATGCTTTATATCATCTATAAAGCCAACATAAAGACATTATCAACACCTGAAGCCCAAAACCTGCCTGTAGGTTTGAAAAACATGTTTGTTTCTCAGCTCACTGACACCATTTATCAGAGTCAGGAAATGAAATATCACGTTTTCACATTTGTGCCGGCGCTGGACCGACTCGTCCAGGATGTGAGAGTCCATCAGAAAACAAGACTAAAGCTAAAACTGGGCTGTTTAATCAGAAACACTTTACACGTCTGGTTTCACACCTTCTCTCACCTGATTCTGTTAAAAACTACAAATTCAGAACCGCGAAGTCGTGACTGAATCAGCTTCAATCAATTCTGGGACTTTTTCAGCTGAACTGGGCTGAACTGCAGGAAGTGTTGAGAGGAGACGAACTGAGAAACTAATTAAAGATGTAAACAGTAAAATATCCATAATATTCACAGAAACCACCTAAAAAACAAACAAAATAAAAGTTGCACATGTTTATTTTGGGTTTTTACAATTTTTGTAGAATAAATAATTAAAGAAATTCAACTTTCTTTTCTTTATTATTACTATTTTTTAACAATTGATGCCATTTTAACTGTCTTTGTTATTTGCAGTCAGCAATTTGGACTAATTGGAATTTTTTTTTGCAATTTTGGCTAAATGTTGAGTCTCCCTGCACAGGTGTTTGTTATTTTGAGCAAATTTCAAGCTGTGCTGGAGTTTGTTTGGACACGTTTTTGTGAATTTGGACGGTCTTCTGGAGCAATTTTGAAAACAAAAACAAACAAACAAAAAATGTTGCTTTGGAAAAAAATCATTTAGATTCATCTGGCAATTTTTATTTTATTTTATTTTATTGCCATTTCCTAATTTTCAACTAACTTTTTACGTCTTTCCTGATGATGGTCCAGCGGACAATAAACCATTAATTTAGCTGCTGGAGAACTTTGCATAAATATAAGTAGTAAAAACATTTTATATTATGTGGAGCCTCTTTTTTATCCCCATATCAACACCTGTGCACCCCCGGTTTTCTTTTTTATTTCTGATTTCTGTCATTCTAACTGTGTCGCTCTGAACAAGAGACATTTCTGACTTCTTGCTCCTTCTTCACGCTTGTTCTGGTTCCATGAAGGACTTTATATTGCAGTAAAAAAACGAGACCACAGTGAGGAAAAATGTGAGCAAAAAAAAAAGCCCAGAATCTGATTTCAGAGGGTTGAAGGGGCGGCGGGAGGAAATTATACACCGAAGGATGTTTTTGCACATTTCCGATTCTGGTGGCGTCGAGCAGGAAGCGTCTGTATTAAAGCCACGTTGAGTTGAGATCGCATGTTAAAATATGAGAGCGTCAGAGCAGTTTTCTGCCTGTCAGACTTTCTATCTTACATCTGTCTCCATCAGCAGACTCCTGGGCTGCTGCTGTCATCTCCTGCTTCTTCTGTCCTGAATCCTGAATCATTTACTTTCTCCGTGTTTCCGTCTCTGCTGAGTTTCTCCTTCGCTTTCCTTCCTCCTCCTCCTCCTCGTCCCATCCGTCACTCTTCGGATGTAAAATCTGCGTCTCTTTCAAAAGAACGCTCTAATGTTAACTGTAAAAGTTCATTTAGTCATGAGCTGAACCTTAATGAGGGTTCATGTTTACCTGCTCCACGTGGGAGCAGCTCAATAATTTACATTTAAATGTGCATTTCTAGCTAAACCCCTCCATTTATGAGCCCTTATTTACTGCAGGATGTAGAAACTATACATCAGTAGCTAATAAATGGTTTGTAACACGCTGTAATACACGTTAATGCAGCGTTATACCAGAGTAACGGCTCGTTACGCTGCTGCCTGAAAAAATTAGGCTGCAAATTGGGCCGTCAAGTTGTTTTTGAGGGTATGTAGCAGGAAAATGTTCACTTCTCTACATTGATTGTACCTGGCTAGCTTACATGTATTCAGGCAAATATTTAACAAGTGTCGATGCAGTTTCTCTACTGTTGTCTTTGCTGCTAATGCTGCTATTCGTTAGCAGCGAAGATGTTGCCGTCTTATCTGCTAACGAATAGCAGCGTTAGCAGCAAAGACAATGGCAGAGAAACTGCTGCTAACACCGCTAATGCTGCTATTCGTTAGCAGCAACGCTGCTATTCTAACGCTGCTAACACTGCTAACGCTGCTCTTCATTAGCAAGCAAGATGGCAACATCTTCGCTGCTAACACTGCTAACACTGCTAATGCTGCTATTCATTAGCAGCGAAGATGGTAGCATCACCGCTGATAATGCTGCTAACGCTGCTATTTGCTAGCAGCTAAGACGGTAACATATTTTCTGCTAACACTGCTATTACTGCTAACACTGCTAATGCTGCTATTTGTTACCAGCTAAGACGCTAATGTCTTCGCTAACCCCTCATTAGCGAAGACATTAACCAAGAGACGTTAGCCAAGAGAGAAAACTGCATCGACTGTTGTTGTTAAATATTTGCCTGAATACGTGTAAGTTAACCAGGAAGTGTCACTAAAACACCCGCCGCTACGCTGTCAAACATTTCTGGTGAGAACCCTTTAATCCAGTTACAAATAAAATGCAGTTATTTTACCATAACAATGAATTTTTAAACAATTCCAGCATGTTAAGTCGGTGTCCTCCATTTAAAATACTGAACAATGCAGAATTCAGTCAGTCTGCTTCCTGTTCGCACCAAGAAGAGCAGATTTTTTGTTTTAAACTGAGTCTGATTCGAGCGGTTTCTTGTATTTATGGCGACTTTTTAAACGAGACACGTGGAATAAAGTGATTCAGATGTAACGTGACGAGACGAGTTCAAGGACTGTCAGAAAGTCCAACTATTCTTTCTGCAAGCACAAATTTGTTAATCACACATGAAGAAAGAAAAGTGATTTAGATGAAACATCCCAGTTTTTAGCTTTGGTCGCACATGATGTGTTCAAGGACTGTTTGGATGTTGTGTTTGTCTTAAGTTTTTACAGAAATGTCGTTATTTTGGCAATTTGCTTAACAAAAATATGCTTTTCAAGCTCACCAATAGGGTTGTTTTTAGGTTCAGAGGCTGAATAAATGTCTTTATAGATGTTCAAAGTGTAGTTTTTTACTGATTATGAATGCTTGTTTGGAGGTTAAATACAGTGTCGGCGGGATGCTTCTTGAAAGTGCCTCCTTTACGGCTCTCCAGGCGTTTTCCCTGAAGGCCTAAAGGTGTCTTAAGTACGTTGGAGCTCATTAGCGGCCGCTCTTTTTCCCACACAAGACTCCAAAAACCGAATCCCCGGCGAGCGCCACAAGGTCACCGATGCTGCGCTTCCTGGCCGTATATTATCCTCCGAGGACGTCTGCTGCTCTCGGCGTCGCGTCTCTTAATACACAAATGATAAGTCGTTAAGGGAGGCAGACGAGATGAAACTCGAGTAAATCCTTGTCACTGTGATTAGTTTTTATCCGAGAAGGTAAAAGGAGGGAAAAAAAAAAAAGAACGAGAGACGTCCTCGTGCCAAAAAACAGAAATAAAAGTAATTAAAGGCAGCAACATCATCCATCTCCTCAGCGGTGGCGCCTGCCAGGCCCAGCTCGGCACCGAATTAACACCGGTGGGCTTCTGCCGGCCCGTTCCCACTGTTTTAACTGGCGCCGGTCCAGACGAGAGGGACGGCCAGGCAGCTGAGGCTCTTTATGATGAGATTGTTCCGCGGCGGGTTGATTGAACGAGCGTGTTTGTCTTGGGATTACAGCGGCGTCGACGAGGAGGACATCTTCATATCGCGGCTCCCGGCGTTTCTGTAAATGAGGCTCGCTTGTTGCGTGAATATTTCATGATCCAGCGAGGACCGAGCGATCGTGCACCTGCTGACGACGGAGACGCACCGCGGCAACCGGCTAATCCGTGCGTGAAACCCCGTCGTCCAGAATCGCAATCTAAAGCTTGTTCCATGTATTAGTAATGCGCCGCACAGTAAACGTTAGCGTTAGCTTAGCGTCTGCTTACACTCGCCAGCTTCCCCTCGTCCGTTTCGGCGAGCGCTCGGCGAACATGATAAATGTGATCATTTGGTGTCACTCAGGTTAATTAAAAGGCTGTCGCACCTGACTGGCGATGGAGGAGATGTGATGAAATAGGCCCCCAGAACCACTTCTTCCCTCTCGCATGTTTGGAAAATGAGCAGATTTGAGTGCAGCTGATGTAAAGGTCATTATTTTTGCTCCGTCCTTCACTGTGTTGGTGAAAAAAAAAAAGAAGCATTAAGGCCACTGTGTGCAGAATTCTGATGTGATTATAGCGTAAAAATCAAATATTCTATGAGCTGTGGAGGAATGACACGATGGCGGCGCTTTGAGAGCAGATGTCGTCGCTAAATTATGCAAAAGGACAACCTGTTGTCATGAATCCTCTCAGTGTGTCAACACAGGTTTGACTATAATGGTTTTAAAAATGATCAGGTTTGGGTTTGTGAAGCCACTCAGGAAGTTAAATCAGATGTTATCATGTGCTTCAGGTGCACTGGTTGGATTTTTTAACGCTACAAACAACTTATTGAGAGGCGAGAGCTCCGTCTGTGAGATCACATGTGGTTAAAATCCTCCTGGTTTTTATCATATTGGAAGTGAAAGCTGTTAAGATATGAAGACGTTCCAGCGTTACAGGCAAGTAAGAAAACTTCCTCACACTCTGCACATCAGATGTTTCACTATGCTGGATGTATCCTCCATTAACTTGCTGCTCTGTTCACTATCATTGAACCGTGCTGCATTTATTTTATTGATCCAGTATGATTTGTGTTCCTAGTCACAGCTGAGTCAGTCATCCAATGAAAAACATTTTTTTTTCTTTTGCAGAACCAAATGCAAACTCTGGACGTGGAATAAAGCGAATAAGATGAAATTTTGCGATTTTTAACTTGAAAAACTGGTGGAAAAAAAGTCTTCTGGCTTCAATAAATGGTGGAATTTTCTCAAACATAACACGGCTTTCAAACCTGCCGGCAGATTTTGGGTGTCAGAAGGAGAAACTGGACAAATAAGAACCCATACAGAAGTTTAAATGAACTCCGATGCATCCTTAAACTACTGTCTCCAGAGAGATGTTTCACCATCAGCTGGATGTATCTTCAACAACCTGCTGCTCTGTTCACTGTTTCTGAGCCATGCTGCGTTTATTTTATTCGTTTTATTCTCCTCTCGGTCGCTCTTCAACCTAAAAACTCTCAGAATTTTGTTCGAGTGACGGTTGGCAGCAGCCGAGACAGTCACGACTTCACAGGTGTGACAAGATGCCCAGAATTGGAGAAAACTAGATATTTTTGGCAAATTTTGATGAAATAAGTCCACTTTTAGCTCAGATTTGGTGACGTTCCCACTAGAACCACATGCCACACACATGTAGGAATCCTGATTAAAGCTGAAAATCCAACAATTTGTTCTGTTTTGTAAAGTTTCTGGATGACAAACAGGCTAATTCTGGTGTACGACCATAAACTGTATAAAAGATGGACGTAGCTGCCGTGACGTCACCCGTTGGTTTCTGCACTGAGAAAATGAAGCCAGGGTTTTGCTACTTCCTGGTTGACATCTTGGATTTTTGGAGCCAGTGACGCAAAAATCGTCGGAGGGGGGCGGAGCCATAGGAGCAGCGATTGGTCAGACGGATTGAGAGGCGGGCCCTCTCTGCCCCGCCCACATTTACCGCCTTCTGCTCGCTTCATCTGTATGGTCGCTGCCGACTGTCAATCAAGCCAGCCACGCCCCTTGCCCCGCAACATGTTGATGATTTTTTTTAAATTCAGTATTGATTTATTTTCAGATTGGCCACCTGATCTCTGGACTTGACCATGAAAACTAAGAAGAACAAAATCCTGAGCTGTAGGAATGCAGTATTTCGTGATCTGTGATCACTTCTTTTCCAGTTCCAGTCTATGGGAGCCAGGGCTTGGTGGAGCCAGCAGCTAGTGGACGTAGTGATACTGCAGGTTTCTGACACTTCCAGGTTGGCTTCATGTTTCAGGGCCGGTTGCTACGTCCATCTTTTATACAGTCTATGTTTACGACGTTCCCTTGGAACCTGCTGGTGGGTTCCACTGATTAACACGGTGGTCATGAGATCTACCAGAAGTCAATTAAAACAGGTGCACGTCGTCATTAACGGGTGAATTCACCCAAAATATAAATAAACAGCTCGTGTTCTGGCTTTTTATCCACCAAAGACTGACTTCAGAGCTGCAGCAGTCTGACGTGTGGTTTGCCTTCAGCCTTGTTCTGGGACATGTGGTTAATCAAACTCACAGCCGCCGCCGCCGCCGCCGCCGCTGACATTTAGCTTTCCACAACAGCTCTCTTTGGGGTGACACAGTAATCATAAATTTCCTTGTCTCCCCGATTTTATCTCGTACGTTTTAACTGTCTCCCGTAGTCAGGCGGCCCTGGGGTGTTGGTTTGTGCCAGAGCTTCCTCCATCCGTCCGTCCGTCCGTCTCCGCCCTATTTTTTCCAGAGTGCGAGGTAATTACCTCCCCGTGAATTCACTGACAACCAGATCTGCGGCAGATATGATAAAAATAGCTGACAGGGATTTTGACATAATAGTCACATTGTCTCATGGTGAAAAGGGGCTTCTAATGAATTCCGATGAGGCCCACCTTCGATAATTATCTCCGTGTCATTCAGATGAGGCCCGGATAAGACGTTTTGTTTGCGAAGGCTGGCAGTGACTCGCCGGCGACTTTAGGACAACCTTGGCGTTGGAGTTTATGATGACTTTGTCTGGACTGAAAACGCTGTTCTGCAAGATATCCCTGAATGATAATGGAGTCGGGGTCCAGCGGTTTGTCCGTCTTCTCCGCGCTCGGACGTCTTTATTTGCGGCATGAAAGCAGCTGTTAGTTCAATCAAATTCCCAGTTGTGGGCCTTTCAGGGTTCGTACGTGAGGAAAAGAATCTGAGATTTGTGCATAAAAAGCCGTCCTAATCCTCTGAAGCTCCTTTTTTTTTGGGGGGGAGATGGGAACGGCACCACGAAGAAGAAGAAGAAGAAAAAACCAGCCACCTCTCTGTAGTTATTTTCCAGCAAACGCTTCAACAAAACCCCCCAGAGTGTATTAAGTGGACAGCGGCGTTGATCACAGCTCAGGACTTTCATGTCTTTATGGGGTCACTTTTCCAGCCAAGGTCAGACGAGCTGTGAACGAGTCCCACAGGTATGTTCGGCCACATTAATGCCGAACCGAGCTGACCTGTAAAAAGCTTAAAGCCCGGCTCGGGGAAAAAAAACGAGCGTCCTGGGCATTGTGCCGTCCAGGTGAGAGCGATCAAAAACACGCCGGGCTGTTTACAATCGAGGCGACGCGGCGGTTTGTCCTCTAACACGCCGCCGCCGCCGCCGCCGCCGCCGCAGAGTGAATCTTATCAGCGAGGCTGCAGGGATCTGCCGAGTCAGCCTTTTTTTCCGACGCCTCCACCGGGAGCCCGTAACACGCCGTCCGCCGAGGGTTTCATTCGGAGAACAAACCTGTAATTATCTACTCGTGTCGCAGCGACAAAGAGGACGGTGTTGTTGGTGGCTCACTTGGCAGAGCAATAATTGGAGCAGAGAAAAGAGAATGTTTGTCATAAACCCAAATTTGAGTTTTACACGGCGGAGCTACAACCGGCCCGTTTTTTTTTCTCTCTCTCTCTCTTAATTAAAACCCAACATCGCAGCTCTCAGCCAGAAACTCGTTTATCTGTACAGCAGATGGTGAAATGCAGGTGCAGGTTAGTTCACAATTCAATTTCGAGTCGTTTTAAATAACCGCCTGATGCGATTACTGATAAAATTGAAGGTTTCTGCGGCGCTGTGATGATTCCTCATAAGCCGGGCCAATAAAACGACAGACAGGAGATGCGTAAACGCGTGGATTTGTAAATGGTTTAAGTAGAGGAACAGTTTTTTATTAGTGACCCTTAGAAATGGAAAAAACAAAAAAAAAATGCAATGTTTTGAATGAAGGTGGCCTTGGAAGGTTTCTATGATTGCATTAAATTAAAAAAAAAAACATCTTCACAGTAATTAAACATTCGTGGATTATTTAGATCTGAAGGAAACACCTTGAATGGCTGTGAGAGTTTTATTCCTGAAGATACTGAACCTTTAAAATAAACAGTTTTCTTAAGAATAAAATACTAAAACCTGCAGGTTTGAATACATTCGTTTGAAATATTTTACACGACAAGTTTTTGGTCATAAAAGACGAAAGAGGCTCGACGAAATCTAAGAAAGTGGACGAACATGTTCCAGGATTTTGTCTGATTTGACCCAATGGAGGCTTCATAGAACCACTGAGTTTACTGTGAACAACCCGATTAGATCTAAACATGTTCCAGTAGACTTTCAATGTTCGCTTAGTGACTGAACTTTTTGTTTTTCTGAGCAGAAATAAAGACTTTCTGCCATAAACTGATGCAGAAAAGGCGCAAATTATTGCAGAAAGAATGTTGGTTTGTCTCTTCCATCTCCTGAGAGACGTCCGTGTAAATGTACTTGCTTTCTTTATTTAACCATCTAAACTCCAAAACCTGCAGCATCGGCTTTAAAGGCATGTTGTCTGTTTTTGTTAAATACCAAAATGACACCGTTTGAGCCAGAAGCTATGAAACAAAGAAAACTGTCAGGTTTTGAACTACGAGATGGTCCTTGAGATCATCGTAAATAACCTGCCGTCAGTAAAAGGTCGTTGTGTTTATTTGTGTGAGTTGCAGGCGGCGTTTCCACAGAACAGATAAATGATGACAAGAGGAAAAATAAAACCTGCTGGATCAATGAAATAAAAGCAGCACGGCTCAGAAACAGTGAACAGAGGAGGATACGTCCAGCATGGTGAAACATCGGATGTGCAGAGTGGAGAGAAAAAGTTTGTGGAGGTTTTAGAAATCTAAGTATTCATTATTACTTAAAATGTGTCTAAAATTACATCAACGTGTGCAAAATGATTGAAAAAAATATGAATAATGACTCAAAAAATGTCAGAAATTGCAAAAAACTTGAACAAAATGGCTCAAAAATCATCTAGAAGGCCATTAACTTGTCCAGAATGGTTGAGAAAAATATTCAAAATTCCCTGAAAACTTACAAAAATGATGATGAGAGGATAGTAAATAAAATGATGCAATAAAATAAAAGCAGCACGGCTCAGAAACAGTGAACAGAGGAGGATACATCCAGCATGGTGGAACATCTTCCTACAGCTGATGTGCAGAGTGGAGTAAAGACGTTTGTAGACGCTCATTGAATGATTGAAAAAAAAAAAAACATAAAAAATGACTCAAAAAATGTCAGAAATCGCAAAAAAAACCAAAACAAACAAACAAAAAACTTGCAGATAATGGCTCAAAATCGTCCTGGAGGTCATTAACTTGTCCAGAATGGTTGAAAAAATATTCAAAATTCCCTGAAAACTTAGAAAACTGATCATGAGAGGACAATAAAACATCCTGATGCAATAAAATAAATGCAGCACGGCTCAGAAACAGCATCCAGAGGAGCATGCTGTCGAGTAAAGATAGAGGCTGTACACCTGTAAATATTCATAATTACTCAAAATGTGTGCAAAATGATTGACAACTATGTCAAAAATGACTCAGAAAATGGCAGAAATTGCGCAAAATGACTTAAAAATTGTCCAGAAGGTGGTTAACTTTTTCAAAATTCCTCAAAACTTACAAAAACGACCACGAGAGGACAATAAAA
>NW_007578871.1:72713-87530 GCF_000690725.1 Stegastes partitus
GCTGCAGTGAGAATCGAGCCCACGCAGAGGAAAACGGTGACATTTATTACCTGCGCTTTGATAAATAAAGTGGTTCTATTCAAATCGAGACGGTTAAAAAAAGAAAAACCCGTTTTTTCTTTTTCTCTGCCGGCACTTTGAAAAGAGCAGGTCATCAAAATGATCAGTAATTATCAATATCGACTGAAATGAAACACTTTACCGTGATTAATTTTTCAGATTTATCGCCCGGCCTTAATTTCCGCCTTAAAAGACACGTTTGTGGAAGTTCTGACACTCTCATGAATTAGAAATGGCTCCTTTGAAGCCATTTTGGGGTTAAAGTCAGTTTCTAGAAAAAGGAGAAAACTTTCCGTACTTGTGATTTCTTTTCATGATTATATGTAATGTTTAAAGTCGATTCTGTTTGATCGCCGCCGCCGCAGCAGCAGCTCGAGTCTTCATGCAATCTCCAACACGCGTGATTCAACGCCGTGTGAAATCCTGATGATGAGCGGGAAGCTAATTTATCTTCTTCTGTCTGCGTCTTTCTGCGCACAGCCAGAACAAACCCAGGACTTAGTAAGTTAGGGATCGTCTGAGCGTGCTGCGCGTCCTTCCTCAGCTTTTACTTTGACTGTGTCATTGAGACGGACTTCTTTATTTTCTACTCACCCATCGTGAGCAGCGAGTCGCCGGATGTCTGGGGATCCGTCCACTCTGCTGCAGATCTACCAAAACACACACATGGAGCACATGTTTAGAAAATCACAGAGTTTACTGTTAAAGGGCAAACAGTGGAGCTGACAGGAAAGACACGGAAAATAAAGCTGAGTAAGTAATTGCATGAATTTATGAAACTTTTTGCCCTTGACACGCAGCGTTTCATTGTCAAGAGGGAACCAAAAGAGCAACAACAAGCAGCACAAAGTTCAACCACGACTGAAGTACTTCTGATCACTTGTTTGCTTTAAAATAAAGACAAAGAAGAAGCGTTTATTTGTCCCACTGAAGCCTGCTGATAAACCTGAGAATCACCTGAACAAAGACAGAAAACAATCATGAACGCCTGAGTAGATGTTTTTAATTTTTTATTTCATTCATTGAGTTAAAACTAAACGTGACACAAACATTCCTGAGACCTGAATGAAAGGCAGCAGAAAGAAGAATCATCTTTTTACCCAAAGAAGTACATTTATAAAAAACTTTATTAACAGCAACACAATAAACATCAACAATAACATGAACTATCTGTCCTTGAACGCTGACAGTCACGTTTTACTTTAGATTTTCTTTAAAACTCTTTAAACAGAAAATCTGACATGATTATTTACTTCTCTACAATCAGACATAATGAACATATCTCCTCAACACACTAGCTTTAATTGTTCTTTTAAATGTAAATATTGATTTTGACTGTTTGGGTTCTTTGTTAGATTTGTTCCTTTCACAGAATATGAAGATATGAAGATCTACAAGGTACCAGAAACAGTTAAAATAAACAGATTTCCTTCTGGATTTAGGCTGCAGCCATTTAAAAACATGGTACAGAGCTGTTTAGTTAAAGCTCAATCGTGGGGTTATGCGAGGAGTGCACTTCGTTGTGCTCTGTGCAATGAGAATGAAGTTGTAAAAATCATAAACTGTGCTGGATTTAAACTTAGTGTCAGTCCCACTCTGCTCCTGATGCTCCTGCAGCACTAACGCTAGCTCAAAGGAAACAGACGTTCAACTTGAAGGCTGCACCATCGAGTGATAAATTAATCGTTTTTGTAATAACATCATCACTGGCTTTTCTAAAAGGATGACCCGTCATGAAAAATAACATTCAAACCAAAAGAACACTAAAGGAGCTTTCTCTAATTCAGTACGACGCAAACAGCTCACATGTCAAAATGGGAACTGCTTCATCTTTAACTCGTCAGGATGGAAGCTGATGAAGACGTTTTCTGACCAACCAGCATCAACCAGATCCTGATCCTTTGGTAACACCTGCTGTCACACACGTGTCTTCATTTAAAAAACTTCACACATGCAGCACAATCATCCGATAACTGATTAAATCCTGTCACAGATGAAGCACATTGGACATCTGTACCGTGCTGTTGATGCTAATTTAATCCATGGACGGCTGCAGAGGCGGCTGTCATGTTTCACTACAACCTAAGAATTCCATATTACTTCATTTCAGTTTGATTTAACACACATGAGCATCACAGAAGACTTTGTCATGGTGCCCCTTCACCAGCTAAACCCCCATGATGCTCTCTGCTCACCAGCACATCCCTACAATCACTTTAAGATCCATAACTAACATAGAAAGGCAGAAAATTAGGTTTATTTTTACTCCGCTGTGCCTTTAATGTTCATCTTGTTTTGTTTTCAGATGCTTTTTTTGCGTCCAAGCAGCTTCAAACTCAGCAAATCCAGTCCATTAAAATCTGCACCAAATTTCCTGCAGTTGAGATTTTCCACTTTTCTCAGAGTTGGACTGTCAGACCGACCGAGCCGGCTTTCCCCGGAGCGACGCTGCTAGCGTGGCTAAAAAAAGGCATCCAGGAGTTTGTCTCCCTTTGGAGAGAAACAGCAAAAGTAGCACAGATCCGCCAAAGCCCAACTTTAACTGACACTGTGAGTTGTGCGTCGGCGCTGCGACTCTTCGCCGTCTTCCATGAAACACACTTCAGCTGTGTGACCTCCCACTCTTAAGGGCTTTGTTTCTGCAAAGTGGAGAGATGAAGCAAAGACAGCCCGAGGCCAGTAATCCGGTTCCGTCTCTCTCAGGTGAACAGGGAGCTCGGATCTTGAGGCCTCGGGACACAGCGAGAGGTATGATATGACACCGGCAGCCCTGGGGGTCATTTGCCGTACAGCATAATTAATCTAACGTGTCACGTTCGGCTTGTTAGCGCCGCCGCTCAAAGTAAAACAAACGAGCGCCGCCACACACCGTCCACTCCTGCATTGTCAACAAGGAATCCTTCGAGATCTAATGGATGAAAAGGGGGCTGGAGTAATGAATAATGTATCACTGTGTATTAATTTCATGGTCTGCTAGCATCCTGGACAATAGCACCGCGTCCTGCAGGGATGTTACGCAACTCTCCCCCCCAGCCGGAGCCAGACTTTATCCGAAGCAAAGTGCGTCTGTGTTTTTTGACATCTCACTAAATCCCAGCGACGCGACGCCGCTAACAGCGTGACATTAACGTTCATGTTTATTTAACGCCTTGTTAATAAGGGCCCCAGCTGCGGTTAGCGCTCCTAATCAAATGTTGATTACATTAATCAGAATACATCGATGATATTGTGTTAATAAAGCAGGAGCGCGCTCATTTCCATACGGTGCACATGTACGACAGGAGCATGTTTTTAACGCCGCCGTCACATCTGACATTTTGCTAATTGAATAAAATCTTCACACAAACGTGCTGCTTTTTTTTTTTCCTTCTAAAGGACATTTTATTTGTGTTTTTCGCTGATTATTAAACAAATTAAATGAAGCGTTTCCTTCCTCAAACAATCAACAGCATTATGTTAATCGGTGACATTTAACAGCAGCTTTTTTTTTTTAATGTTTGTTTGCAAGTACACCTCAATAGATTCTGAGGGAACTTTTTACTCCACATTTACGTCACGATACCAACTTTAGCTAATTTTGCATACAGAACAGGATTTCAGCGTGTAAACTACTGCCAGACATGTCAAACAATTCATGTGAGGCAGCTACAACATTAAACTGTCGCTGCTGATGATGAACTTCCACTCAGTAGATCTACTTTTATACTTTTACAGTCCTGACAAAGGCGACGTCCTACATTTCCCATAATGCAAAAACAACAGAGTACATACAAAAGATTGATGAAGTTTTTAACCTGCATTCTTCCTAACAACCAGCAGGGGGCGACTGCAAAACTTTTGACTGTATAGAAGTCTACCAGACAATGAGGTTGTTTCTCACTTGATTTGTTGCCTCAGTAAACATTATGCTGATGAGTTTATGGTCTCAGTTGCTAGTTTCTGAATGAAGCAGAAACTTTGCTCCAATTTAGAGGAAAATAGAAAATTAAAAAAAACTTAATACATGCAGCTGAATCATTCAATAACTGATTAAATTATGTTACAAATTACTGGACATTGTTAATGTGCTGGTAATGCTAATTAATGCTGCTAATTTAAACCATGGACATCACCTTTCACTAGGACTTAAAAATCCTAGATTAATGTATTCCAGCTTGATTTAACAAAAGTGTGCAAACCAGAGGTCATTGAGCGACACAGAAGACTTTGTCGTTGTGCCCCTTTGCTAGCTAAACCCCCATAATGCTCTCTGCTCGCCAAAACATACCTAGAATCACTGTTAGATTTATAATTGAATGTGTCAACACAGAAACGCAGCAAATTCGATGCTTTTTTTATACCACTGTGCCTTAAATATGCATATTATTTGTTTTCAGATGCATATTTGTGTCCAAACAACTACAAATTAAGTCTAGTGAACACAGTCGTGACTCGATAATCCGACACTAAATGTAGAACCTTCTTCTATGTCGGATTGTCAAGACGGAGGTCGAGATACAAGGAGGGCTTGATGATGGAAGGCTAATTAGTTGTTAATATTTATTGTTCATAGTTGTTATAATAACTATATTATGTATTGTTAGAACACTACGCACCAGAAGTGTCCAGAACCCACAGGCAGTACTTGGCTGCTGATGCTAGTTTAGTTAGCGCTCACACTTCTGTTTCCTCCATCGGTGGCGGCGGGGGAGTGGCAGATACGCTCCACCGTTACCATCCATGTTTACTTCCATAAACACTGAGCACGCTCGCTGCGTGTGACGTCGTCGTGTCCTCTTCTGCGCATGCGGGACACTTTTGGCTCGTATGAAGTTCACACAGCAGATCACATACAAGTCGCATTGAAGTGGAAACGTGAAGGAAGTCACAAAGAAATCCTCATTGAGCATCAAGTCCTGCAGTGTGAACGTAGCCAATCTGTGGGATTGTTCAGTCAGATAATACGCCGTCATCCTGACTGGTGACATTAAATGTCATGTCGGAGTCAGAATCCAAGGCTGTCGCTATGTTAAGGCTGTTTTTATGGGTTCTGTTTCCTAAAAACCTGTCGGATAGCAGGTTTAGGATTGTTAAAGTTCAGATTATCGAGTCACGACTGTATAGCCCTTTAAAATCTGCACCACACAAAAGATAAAGGAGGCGTCTGACCATCAGATGACCCCGAGAATCACTGACGATGCGTTCAGGCGCACCAGGACGATGAATGTAAAAAGCAGCAGCAGGAAAACCCTCGACGGCGGCGGAGGAGACGCCGACTCCCTGACCTTTGTGAATCAGATGATGTAGCGTCTTTACAAGCTGCTGCTGCCGCTGCTGTCTGCAGTCATGTTTCCTCGACTGTCTCCGTCGTGTTTTTATCCAGAGTTCTTCCCTTAAACACACACACACACACACACACACACACACACACGAACATAATTGAATTCAGAGCAGGAAGTCTCCGAGCTGCGAGTGTTCTCCTTTATCTGGCCACCGACTGAGTCAGATCTGAATCTTTTCGCTGCTATCTTAGATTGCGCCGGTCTAATGTTTATCTTATGGATGAATAATGGCCACCAGGGAAGTCTTCAACAATTATAATCTATAGGCGGACAGAGATGTAGATTTCAGAGCAGCTCGCTCCTGACGGCAGAGGAATGAATCCGCCCGGCGATGTGACTGACGGCTCGGTCGGAGACAACAGCAGCAGCAGCATCCCTTTCGGGCCTTTACTCCAAACTGAGAAACGTTTCTCTTTAAACCTTGTGCAGACGCTTTGACCCCTGCTGCCTGGAAATTAATACAACCCATGATTAATTTCTCGCAATCAGGGCGAAACGAGCGCCGCGCCTTATGGAAATGCATTTAATTACAATAATACGAGGCGGGTCTGGTTGAGAATCCTCCGCTGCCCCCAGCTAGTTCATTTAGCGTCGCCATAACTTAATGAAAGATGGATGCTAATATTGAATTCATGCCATTTAGGGTTCATTATACTAATAAATCTCGCGCGCGGTTAAATGGCACAAAACTGTTTGGCCGCGTTTCCACGGCAACCGTTTTTTATTATTAACCGCGGGGGGAGAATGGGAGAGCTCCAGTCCTGCCAAAACCCCACACAGGTGGATTCAGAGAGGCTGGATGGCGGCGGGCGGTGTGGGGTGGAGGAGGAAGTTTGCATACTTTATACGGGGAATCGACGTTTTGGGGCTTCTTGACCTTTCTGCTGATCGGACCGCGGCGCTGAATGACAAGCGCATTGATTCCTGCGATGCGAGCTTTGTTCCTACATTAAAGGTGAAGGCGGCGCTGCGAGAGGAAACCGCGATAAAACCCACACCAGATAATCTGCTCCTCAGAACCCCCTTTTATTATGATGCAATCGGCGCCATGGCCCCCTCCACCTGTTTTCTTTTTCTGATTTGGAATTTCCTTTTTAATGGCGAATTTAAGACGAGAATTAATCATCCTTATCGCGGCGGGCAAATAAGTGGCTGTCATGCTGCACCTACTGCACGCCGTCCTCGCTCCGGGGACTCGGATATCGGCGGCGAGAGGCTCTTATTGTCCCGCCGAAGAGGAAACGTTGGCGTAACAGAGCACATAAATAACCTTGAGCTCCCATCGACAGCTTGTTACTCAGTCTTCATTAGCCAAAGCGGCCTATAAATCACGGCCGGGGGAATGATTAGCTCCACGTATGAGCTACGGCGCGTCAGCCGGGACGGAGTCGGGGAGGATACAGGGGCGGTGAGTAATCTGATTACACCCGCTCCAGTAACCGAATACGCGGGACGTAGTGACTGTAGGACAGACAATAAGATGTCATCAGAACAGGAATGGGGATTTTTTTTTTTATCAGGATTTTAAAACAGATTTGGGATTTTTATGGATATTTGTGAATCTTTAACTTCAGATTTTTTGTTAAAACTTCCTGTTTTGGGTTTTTTTGGACAGTTAAATTGAACAACAGTATCTCAGGAACTATTTATTCACATTCATTGATTAAGAATTTCCAATATTGGAAAAGAAACTTAAATAGTTTCTGATATTGATCGAGTTTAAATATGACAAAAATATGAAAAGTCCAAACTTTAAGCTCATTTTAACCAAAAAATGAATAAAGCAGAAGTAAACTGGTGACATGTTTTAAACCAACTGTAACTGCAGGTCAGAATAATACAAAACTAAACATACAGAAAAGTTTTTAATATAAAATACTTGATCACAAAGTTTTCTTCTTTAAGTTATTTTTGCTGAACTTTACAAGTTGCACCACTAAAACACAGATAACGTTTATATCACTGTCAAAGTCGCGTCAAAGGTTTCGTTACAGAGATTTTTCTGTTTTACCGTCTCACATAAGGACATTTTTCTGCAGTTAGATGATTGTTTACAGATGTTTCCCTGTTTAATCATTAAAGTAACCACATAATCCGACCCTTAACGATCCTAAACCTGCTATCCGACCCATAAAAACAGCCTTAACATAGCGACAGCCTTGGATTCTGACTCCGACATGACATTTAATGTCACCAATCAGGATGACGGCGTATTATCTGACTGAACAATCCCACAGATTGGCTACGTTCACACTGCAGGACTTGATGCTCAATGAGGATTTCTTTGTGACTTCCTTCACGTTTCCAGTTCAATGCGACTTGTATGTGATCTGCTGTGTGAACTTCATACGACCCAAAAGTGTCCCGCATGCGCAGAAGAGGACACGACGACGTCACACGCAGCGAGCGTGCTCAGTGTTTATGGAAGTAAACATGGATGGTAACGGTGGAGCGTATCTGCCACTCCCCCGCCGCCACCGATGGAGGAAACAGAAGTGTGAGCGCTAACTAAACTAGCATCAGCAGCCAAGTACTGCCTGTGTGTTCTGGACACTTCCACCCCGTCAGAGCGCTGCCCCGGGGTGGAAGTGGTTGGAACGTGCACAAGAACACCGGTCAGTTAGGCTAAAATCCAGCGATGCGTAGTGTTCTAACAATACACTAGTTATTATAACAACTATGAACAATAATTAACAACTAATGATCCTTCCAGCATCAAGCCCTCCTCGTATCTGGATCTCCATCTTGACAATCCAACATAAAAGAAGGTTTTACATTTAGTGTGGGATCATGGAGTCTGTACTTAGATATTTACGTGTAACTGAGTAACAATGAAAAGAGCTTTTAAGGCAGAGAGTTGCTGTAGTAGTTGGATAAATTATGATTACACATGAATTTTCGATGGTTTGTGTCAGCGGTGCCGTCAGAAGATCGGGGCAGACTTCTGTTAATTATTTATCGGAGATATTTTGGGACTTTGAGGGGGAACTTTTTCTCCTTAAATACACCTCAGCAGCTCCTCTGCTGCCCTTATCAAAGGGTCACAATCAGGATTTAATTCAAACAAGTGTATTATATCAACATATAAATCCACACAGTCGACGACTAAAACATCGGACACTTAGATCTAAAACATAATATTAATATCATACTTCTCAGTAGTTTATCAGCCTCTGTATCATGTAGGATTTAATTGTATGAACAATATCTTATATTCTCATAGCTTCAGATGTAATATTTCAGTTTAATGTGTAATATTTTAAGAGCTAAATTTTACTTTATGTACAACACTGGCGATGCAACGTGCAATGTTTCATTTCATTATTTTATTATCATGTGATATTACTTATAACCTCTGTATGTATATTTTTTTGCTATATTCAAGCCTTATTTTTTAATTTTAGTAATGCATCTTACTTATATGCAGCATTTATTATTTTGTCATTTTGCCTTTTTTTTAGCAATATCTGTAGTTATCTAACAGTTCAAGCCCACAGACTCACTCGTATTACAGAATAAATGGAAGTAAAAGAGAAGCAATGGAGCTACATGACTGTAATACTTGAATTAGACAACTGCTGTAGAAATTAAAAGCCATTTAAATGTGGACACAGCTTCAGTCTGAACAGCCTCCTTGTGCAGCGACGCTCAGCTCCCAGAGCTCCTGCAACACTTTCAAACTGCGTCGAAACCCTTCAGCGTGAGTTTTGGGGAACATGAGGAAGTTGCAGGGAGAGAAAAATACTTTAAAAAGAGTAATACAGGAGTGTTGAAAAAGTGGAATTAAAAAAAAAAGCAGGCAAATGATCTGTACAATAAATAAATAAAGAAACAAAATATAAAAATATTAAAGACAAGAAAATTGCAAAAAAAAAAAGGAAAAATAGTGATTTTTCATGGTTTCTTTACAGTTTTAGTTTGTTTTCGCTTTGCCTGGTTGTAAATTATGGATAAAATTGTGTTTTTCTGATCATCTTAAAGCGACTGCAGAGAGCATCGTGGACTGGAACCGCCCCGGGGGGAATTTGGGCCAAATGGCTCCATGTTGTATTAAAATAAGAACATGCACATGTAGAAAACTGTGAGATATGAAGAGAATCTTGCTGCCGTGTGAACGACATTTAAGACTCGTTTTCAGACAGTTTTGCACTTGAACTCTTAGTCAGGCAAACGTAAAGTCTTGTGAGCGTAAAGAGTTTTGTGCGTTTACAGACACCAGCAACAACTTCATTAATTACATACAACTAGAAACGATCCCCGACATGGAGACAGGATCCATCAGCGCCTATTGGTGCAGACGAGCTGCCACAGATATTTGTGTTTTACTGAAGTATTATTCTGTCCAGTGTTTATTTCCTCACATTGTTCTGTTATTGTTCATGTTTCTCTCTAATCGCTGAACTCAAACATGTAGCTGAGATATATTATACATACAGAGAGATGTTATGCTGATATTTGATCCTCCATCTCTCTCTGATTCTTTTCCAATGACACTACGACGTTATCTGGGTTTCAGTCTGAGCTATTTCCTTCATATCCAGCTGCATCGGTTTTGCCATAAAATCGCGCTAAAGCCAGAGAACGTATTCCTGTCACACTTGTTGCACCACACACACCGACCGCCCCGCGCTCCACCCGGCCTCGCTCTCCAGCAGACGATTTCAGGGACCTTGAAAGTAGTTCCCCTGCAATTTTCGACCTTTTGAAAAGCTTCCCACCTCTGCCGGGCTCCCCTGGGGTTCTTGACAGCGCCGCAGCCCTGGGCATCATCAAAGCCCTTCTGCGAAATGTCTGACATCCAAGCACCTCGTGCCATATTCTGCAGGCTCTGCACCCCGGCAATGATCGCTCTGGAAATGTCTGCCAGTTTAGCTCTGCAGGTAGTAATGGGAGTTCCATCTCGCTTCCCAAATGACCTGCCTTTACTCCGAGGCTTATTTCCTGTATGTCATTCTCTTGCGTCCTGTCAGAGGTAAGCTGACAGTAATACGGCTAACTAACAGCACCCCATGAGGATCGTGGGACCAGAATTACAGTTAGGACTGAGCACCGAGTCTGGCGCCGACTCGTTTCCTCACTCGGGCGCGTTGAGCGGAGCAGAAACAGCCTCGTACATCATCTGTTAGCGGGATGCTGTTTGCTGCCTCCCTGACCCGTACGTGAGGCCCTGACGACCTTCTTCATCATCTTTTGTGATGTTATTTGCTTTTTATGTTCCCGCTGCACAAAGACAGAAGCGGAATCGCTTAAATTGCAGCGTTACGGCGGCACAGCCGACGCTGGTGCAAAGATTTAAAGTCCACTCCGCTGCAGAATGTGTTTTGCTCGCCGTTAGGCCTCCCGGATGCTCGGGCGCCGCTGTGCAGAATGATCCGTGTTCAGAGTTTGACATTAGAAGACTGGTTTCAAATTCTTCTGCTAAAATTGGAAAGTTATATACCTGCGAGCAGCATTGCCCGATCCAACGGGAAAATTACACCAGCGCGACGCGGAAACTGGAAGCCTGCACGGCACAAACACCCAGATTGGATTTTAAGGAGACATCTGACTCAAGTAGCTCAACTTTGAAATGGAAAATATTTGCATATTCATAGATTAGAGATTTTTAACGAGGAAGGAAGCACAGACATACTTTTAAAAAACGATATTCTGAACACGTACAGGTTGGTAACTTTACTTTTTAAACTACTAGAATATGTTTACCTGCTCTCATTTTTAAAAACACATGATTTGTCTCCTGTCAAACTTCTTCTGTCTATAACGAGGACCTCCTCCTGAGAGCTGCTCTGATTGGTCAGACGGACCGACCACAGCCAGGTAACGCTGGTTAGTGACCTCTGATCTAGAATAAGCAGCTCTAGTGAGAAAATAAGCGGCGTTAGCGTCCCTCAGCTACACATTACAAACAATAAACTACAAAAAGTGACCCAAAAAACACAAAAACAGCAACAAAAGCATGACATTAACTTGTTAAATTGAACTCCATCTTGTTTGGAACCTTAGTCCAGGTAAAAGAACCTCGACAGAGAACAGTTCTGGTCAAATTTGTGGACTTTTTATCTTTAGATGTTTTTGTAAATCCATAAAAATAAAACAGTTTATAGTGTTTTTTAACAGGTGTGTTATTCAAATTAACAGTACATTTAATATTTGTGAAGTTTCAATTCGTTTACTGACTATTTGATCCAATATTCAGCATTTTTCTAATTATCATTATTGTTTGTTTTCTCACTGATTCATTACATTTGTTTTAACTGTTTTGCCTCAGATGCATTATTTATGTTTTCATTAAACATTTAGAGCATAAATCAACTAAGATTTTTAAATAAAGTTTTGGACTAGAATGATTCAAAACTATGACAAAGAGATTTTCATTTTTGCTGCACATGCATATATCAGCTTCCTTTATTACTAACAACTTATATTGGCCAAATTAGAAAATAAAAACAGTTTGTTGTGCACGTCCATTTGTTTATGTACAGTTAATATTTTTGCTCTCGTGTTCTAAAACTTTATATATTTTGCAGGCGGCTCTGCTTTTTTTTGCAAATCCTTTAATCTGAAAAGCATTTTTCTGCACAAACTTACATAAAGCTTAAAAAGTAAAGTGATTATTAATATAGAAATAAAGCTGGAAGCTGGTTCTTCTGCCTCCTAGTGGGGGTAAAAATAAATCAATTAATGCAGCTTTAAATGCACACAGAATCCCTCACACACATCAAGGAGAACAAGTGGAGCATCCAGACATTATCTGACAAATAGCCCGACTCCCCGGACTATTACTGCAGATTAGAGGAGCGCGAAACCAAGTAGATGAGCCAAGTAAGACCCACTTGCAGCCTCTTCTTCTTCTTCTTTTTTTTTTTGTAATGCATATTCATTAGGCTGAGCCGGATAGAGCGGTGTGGAGATCACGCCGGCTTTCACGCTGAAACTTGATAAGTGCGGCGATACGCAGGTCTGCCTCCCATATGCTCCACTAATGAGGTCAGAGCCAGTCTCGCACTCTTCTGAGTGGTCCAGCTGCCTTATAATAAGCCTCCATGTTTGTGTATGCTAATGATGCTGCTGCTAATAATCTCATTTAGAAACCTGCCAACATTCCAACCTCTCAAATCGCACATCGACGTCTCTGGAACGATTCAGGGGACGTTTCCCAAAACTTACCTAAAGTCATGGGTGCAAGATTTAAAATAAAAAAACTAATTCTAATCTAACTTTTAAGTTTTCTTTTGATGAGTTGGGTCACCATGTTAACACTGTGTGTAGTTTTAAACTCAATTTATTTGTTGTTTTTGTTTTCAAGATTTAAATATTTTGTGTTTAAACAGTTTAAATTTGTTGAAAAACTAAATTTTGTTCATTTCTTAACTACGATTTAATTTATTAAATGTTTAAAAACTTAAAAACTTGTGTTCATAATTTAGCAATTAAGTTTGTAACACTTAAGATACTTTTTAAATAATGGAGCAACTTCAGTTTTATACGTAATTTGCCTAAAAGTTTGTGTTTACCAGTAATTACATAACTAAAAACACAGAACAAGCTTATTTCTACAACTTAATGCAGTTGGTTGGTTGAACATAATTTCATTACGAGCACACAACATCTGCAAACAGGCAGAAAAGAGACACAAAAACGACCACAGAGACTCAAAACACAAGCAAGAGACAGAAAACAACTGCAAAGAGGCAAAAGAACCATAAAAGGACAAAAAACAATCACAAAAATAACCAGAAATAAAAGAAAAACAACCACAACAAGACACAAAAAGACCACAGAGACATAAAACACCTGCAAACAAACACAAAGCCATCAGCAAGACACACAAAACAAACACAGAGAAACAAGACAATCACAAAGAGATATAAATATACCATGGAGACGCAAAATAGCAATTAAAGGAGCACAAAGAGAAGCAAAACGAAAAAGACAAAACTACAATGAAGAAAGTTAACAAGAAGTCCAAAAAAGCCAAATGACCCCAAGTACACTCCAAAAACACCTACGAACAGACACAGAAACATAACAAAGTGTAGGAAAACCACCACAAAAATACACAAAACAACCCTAAATACAAACAAAACAACAATGAGACACAAAAAGACCACAAAGACACACAAAACACCCACAAACAGACATTAAAGGGCCGCAAAGAAAAAGGAAAACGACCACAAACAGACTTAAAACACCTGCAAACAGCCACAAACAGACCGAAAACAACCAAAACAAAACACCAAGAGACCAACAAACATACAAAACATCTGCAAAGAACCATAAAACCACGTTAAAGACGCACAAAGCAACGGCAAAGAGACGGATAACAACCACAAGAAGATACTAAACACCTGCAAACACTTCATAAAGAGACTCAAAACAGCCACATGGAGGTGGTTTGGTGGTGGTTTTGTGTCTTTTTGTTGTCATTTTGTCGTATTTTAAATGAAACATGATGCAAACTGATGCATGAACCTTATTTCTCAGAGTTGTTGGAGCTGAAGAGTTTGTTAGAAAGACCCGAGACAATGCAGGAGTCCAGCAAATACACTAAAGTTAAAAGCCGTTAAAATGCTCAGTTATTGTTGCTGCAGACTTTTTTCCGTGTCAGACTGAAAACGCTCCGTCATGTCGAGTAAAAACGCTCCCGGCCTGCGGATGAAAAACCTCCCGAGCTGCTTCAAAGCTGCTTTCAGCTGAGGAGGGCAACATTCTCATAGTTAGGACATGAAAGCCATTGACAGAACCCGCTGATTTACGTGAACTCATTTTGAAAAAAATCCATATTCTGTCATTAAAACGCTGGGCCTCGCCGGCCTCGTCGCTGCTAATCCGATTGCTGCTGCTCTAACGAATGAGCGGCGAGCGGACGAGTCGTGTTTCTCCCTCCGACAGGATCCCAAACCTGCTGCTGCTTAGCAACAATCAGCAAAGTGGAGAAAAGAAAGCTGCAGATGTGAATGTGGACTGATGTAAAACACAACATAGTTCTAAAAATGTGGAATAATTCATTCCAGTGGTGGTATGTGGTTCATCATGGCTGTCTGACAGTTTAATTTAAACCACGGATGTCATTTCCAACGTAATGGTGGAGCTGCCCGACCAGAAAGGACGGCTTTAATTTCAAAATTAGAATGATTGATTTCTAATTTCTGTTAATAATTCATCAGATATCTTTGACTCTGAGGAATTTATGGCAAATATTGTGGGCAGTGAATGTAAAAATGATTGCATTGACCTTAGCACTTGGTTGGCCTGGAACGGTCAATAAAAACCAAGTGACCCAACCTTCACCTCCTGAATGACCTCAGTGACGTTCCCTCAGCAGACAGAAGCAGAAGAGATACGAGGAGACGTGAACAAAGCAAACAGACATAAAAGGACCAAAAAGAGAAGAATAACGACCACAAACAGACTCAAAACTCCTGGAAACAGACAC